>NC_057795.1:376507011-376807011 GCF_018294505.1 Triticum aestivum | reverse complement strand
CCTGGGTGGTTTTGCTAAGCATTAACAATATATAGCTCATTGAACTAATGCTATTTCAAGATGAATATTCCAGGAAAGTTCAATGATTGGCATGGTATGGATTAGGAATGTGGAACCCTCAAAATGCTAAGGACAAAGGATTGGCTCAAGCTCTAAAGCTCAAGACTCTACATTTTACTTTTAGTGATCCAAGATCACATTGAGTTCATAGGAAAAACCAATACTATTAAAAGGGGATGAGGTGTTGCTTAATGGCTTGCTTGCTCAAAATGCTTAGTGATATGCTCCAAAACCCTCAACCACTTTCTCATATCCACACATGTCCCAAACTAAAAGTCAAACTCGGCCCCACTAATTTGATCTATTCGGCGCCACCGAGTTCATTTGACATAGCCACTGCCAGAAACCCTAGTCACTTTGGTTTCACTGACAGGGATCTCAGTGAAGGAAATATGCCCTAGAGGCAATAATAAAGTTATTATTTATTTCCTCATATCATGATAAATGTTTATTATTCATGCTAGAATTGTATTAACCGGAAACATGATACATGTGTGAATACATAGACAAACATATAGTCACTAGTATGCCTCTACTTGACTAGCTCATTAATCAAAGATGGTTATGTTTCCTAACCATTGACATGTGTTGTCATTTGATTAATGGGATCACATCATTAGGAGAATGAGGTGATTGACATGACCCATCCCGTTAGCTTAGCACTTGATCGTTTAGTATTCTGCTATTGCTTCCTTCATGACTTATACATGTTCCTGTAACTATGAGAATTGTGTAACTCCCGTTTACCGGAGGAACACTTTGGGTACTACCAAACGTCACAACGTAACTGGGTGATTATAAAGGAGTACTACAGGTGTCTCCGAAGGTACATGTTGAGTTAGCATAATTCGAGATTAGGTTTTGTCACTCCGATTGTCGGAGAGGTATCTCTGGGCCCTCTCGGCAATGCTCATCACCTAAGCCTTGCAAGCATGTAACTAATGAGTTAGTTATAAGATGAAGTATTACAGAACGAGTAAAGAGACTTGTCGATAACGAGATTGAACTAGGTATTGGATACCGACGATCGAATCTCGGACAAGTAACATACCGATGACAAAGGGAACAACGTATGTTGTTATGCGGTTTGACCGATAAAGATCTTCGTAGAATATGTAGGAACCAATATGGGCATCCAGGTCCCGCTATTGGTTATTGACCAGAGATGTGTCTCAGTTATGTCTACATCGTTCTCGAACCGTAGGGTCCGCACGCTTTAGGTTTCGATGACAGTTATATTATGAGTTTATGTATTTTGATGTACCGAAGGTTGTTCGGAGTCCCGGATATGATTACGGACATGACGAGGAGTCTCGAAATGGTCGAGACATAAAGATTGATATACTGGACGGATATATTTGGACACCGGAAAGGTTCCGGAGAAGTTTGGAGCCCCGGGAGGTTACCGGAACCCCCCGGGAGGTATATGGGCCTTATTGGGCCCATGTAGGAGGAAGAGAGAAGGAGCAAGGGAGGGGGGCGCGCCCCCCCAAGCCCAATCCGAATTGGGGAGGGGGGCCGGCCCCTCCTTTCCTTTCTCCTTCCCCCTCTTCCTATTACTACTACTAGTACTACTTCCTAATACTAGTACTCTTTCCTTCCCCCTCCAAATAAGATAAGGAAAAGAGAGGGAAACCTACTTGGAGTAGGTTTCCCCCTCCTCATGGCACGCCCCCCCTAGGGCCGGCCACCTCCTCCCTCCCTCCTTTATATACGGGGGTAGGGGGGCACCCTAGAACACACAAGTTGATCATTGATCGTTCCTTAGCCGTGTGCGGTGCCCCCCTCCACGATATTACACCTCGGTCATATTGTAGCGGTGCTTAGGCGAAGCCCTGCAATAGGAGAACATCAAGATCGTCACCACGCCGTCGTGCTGACGGAACTCCCCCTCGGCGCCTCTGCTGGCTCGGAGATCGAGGGTGCGTCATCGAGCTGTACGCGTGTCAAGAACTCGGAGGTGCCGGAGTAACGGTACTTGGATCGGTTGAACCGGAGGACGTACGACTACTTCCTCTATGTTGCGTCAACGCTTCCGCTTCGGTCTACGAGGGTACGTAGACAACACTCTCCCCTCGTTGCTATATCATCACCATGATCTTGCGTGTGCGTAGGAAATTTTTTGAAATTACTACGTTCCCCAACACTCAGTCTCACCGACATGGGATTGCAAACTCTCTGTTTCCCTTCGTAACGTTTCGGTCTAACCGAGATGAGCGATCGGTCCCACTGAGTTTGCAAGGCAAACTCTCTATTTCCCCTTCGTAACATTTCGGTCTCACCAAGATGAGCGAATCGGTCCCACTGAGTTTGCCTGACCAACTCTCTGGTTAGCTTATTACCAAAGTTGGTCCCACCGAGTTTGTGTAATCGGTCTCACCGAGATTACGTTATGCCCTAACCCTAAAGAAATCGGTCCCATCGAGTTGACATGTCGGTCCCATCGGAATGCCTAACGGTCACATTATGAACTAAATCGGTCTGGCCGGGTTTTCTGATTCGGTCTCACCGAGTTTGGTAAATTGCGTGTAACGGTTAGATTTTGTGTGGAGGCTATATATACCCCTCCACCCTTTCATTCGTGGAGAAATCCATCAGAACGTGCCTACACTTCCAGCATTCATTTTTTGAGAGAGAACCACCTACTCATGTGTTGAGGTCAAGATATTCCATTCCAACCACATAAATCTTGATCTCTAGCCTTCCCCAAGTTGCTTTCCACTCAAATCATCTTTCCACCAAATCCAATCCTATGAGAGAGAGTTGAGTATTGGGGAGACTATCATTTGAAGCACAAGAGCATGGAGTTCATCAACAACACACCATCTATTACCTTTTGGAGAGTGGTGTCTCCTAGATTGGTTAGGTGTCACTTGGGAGCCTTCGTCAAGATTGTGGAGTTGAACCAAGGAGTTTGTATGGGCAAGGAGATCGCCTAATTCGTGAAGATCTACCCTAGTGAGGCAAGTCCTTCGTGGGCGATGGTCATGGTGGGATAGACAAGGTTGCTTCTTCATGGACCCTTCGTGGGTGGAGCCCTCCATGGACTCGCGCAACCGTTACCCTTCGTGGGTTGAAGTCTCCATCAACGTGGATGTACGATAGCACCACCTATCGGAACCACGCCAAAAATCTCCATGTCTACATTGCGTTTGCTCCCTCCAAACTCCTCCCTTTACCTTCATGTGCAATGTTTTACATTCCGCTGCTATACTCTTAGAATTGCATGTGTAGGTTGATTGTTTGACTTGTGTAAAGTTGCTAAAATCTGCCAAGACTTAAAATTGGGGAAAGGCTAGATTTTTATTTGGTTAAGTAGTCTAATCACCCCCCTCTAGACATACTTTCGATCCTACAAGTGGTATCAGAGCTACGGTCTCCATTTGCCTTGATTTCCATAGCTTTTGGATATCATAACCTTGGTTTCACAACCTAGGAGAGTATGGCGTCTAGCGAGGGAAATTACCACCGTAGAGGTCCTTACTTTGATGGTACTAATTTTGCTAGTTGGAAGCATAAGATGAAAATGCATATTCTTGGACATAACCCCGCTATTTGTGCTATTGTGTGTATTGGCTTGCAAGGTGAATTCTTCGATGGGAGAGAACCTAACTGTGAAGCTACCGCGGAAGAGTTGAAGATGTTGCAATACAATGCTCAAGCTTGCGATATCCTCTTCAATGGATTGTGCCCTGAAGGATTCAACAAAATCAGTCGTCTTGAGAATGCAAAGGAGATTTTGGGATACTTTGATTGATATGCACGAAGGTATTGACTCCATCAAGGAAGACAAATTGGATGTGCTTCAAAGTCATCTTGACAAGTTCAAAATGAAGGATGGTGAAGGTGTCGCTGAAATGTACTCTAGGCTTGCTCTCATCAAAAATGATATTTTTGGCTTAGGAAGTGAAGAGATGACCAATAGATTCATCATCAAGGAGATCCTAAGAGCCTTGGATGGAAAATATGATACCGTGTGCACATTGATCCAAATGATGCCCAATTACAAAGACCTCAAGCCAATGGAAGTCATTGAAAGCATTGTTGCTCATGAGATGTCACTCAAGGATAAATAAGAGCTTCACAACAAGTCAAGTGGTGCTTAGAAAGCCTCATGTGATGCTCCTACATCATCAAGTGAGAAACAAACCTTCAATGAAGAACTGAGCCTAATGGTGAAGAACTTCAACAAGTTCTGCAAGAGTAGAAGCAAGGAATGAAGTTCCAAGTCAAGGTCCTACAATGACAAAAGATCTTCGAGTCGTGAACGTAATTGCTACAATTGTGGAAGACCCAGACACTACTCCAATGAGTGTACGGCTCCCTACAAAAGAAGAGAAGATTCACCTAAAAGAAGAATTAGAAGAGAAGAATCACCACCAAGAGAGAGAAGGAGTAGAGATGATCGTTATGAACGAAGAACCTCTCGGAGAAGCAAGGATTCGGAAAGGAAGGAAAAAACATCAAAGATCTACACAAAATGAAGACATCAATCTGACGTTGGTGAATGGGTATCCGGCTCCGATTCCGACCATCACTCCAAAAGAAGTTATCACTTCGACTCCGAATATACTCAAGATGAAGGTGTTGCTGGTCTAGCACTTGTGTCAACCAACTCCTATGACATATTTGACTCACCAAATGAAGTAATTGGAAGATGCATGCTTCATGGCTAAAGGCCCAAAGGTATCACACCCTGAGTATGTTGATTTCAATAGTGATGAAGATGATTTGTTAGGTGATGATGATTTACTTGTTGACAACTCTAGTTATGAAAACTATGATGAATTTGCTATTAATCATATTAATCAAGATAAAACGAATGACGATGCTAAGAAGAAGATTGATTGTCTAACTGAAGAACTAAACACTCTTAAGTTAGCTCATGAAACTACCTTGGAAGATCATCGAGAACTTTTAAAGACTCATGAGAAGTTACGCTTTGAAAAGCTCAACCTAGAGCAAGAGCATGGGTTTTTAAAGGCAATCAATGATGATCTTCACAAGAAAAGTTCTTCTTACATTGCCAAGCATTTACTCTTCTCTAATTACATGCCACAAGTTAAATCCAGCAACAAAAGTAAGAAAGATTCTTCTTCTAGTAGTAAAAATAATCATGCTAAATCCAATGTTGTTGCTTCTAGTAGTTATTTTGATTCCACTAATGATTCTCTTAGCCAAGTTACACTTGAGCAAGAAAATGGCTTATTGAAGGGAATTATAGAGAAAGGTGTTTACAAGAGCCTTGCCGAAAGTAAGCAATTTGAGGAAATTGTACGCAAGCAATGAAGGCACCGGAAGAACCAAGGTGTTGGTTTTGAACGAAAGTCCAATGGAGTTGAGTGGGAAGAAGATCAATATCCCAAGACTACATCAAGTACGACTACAACCCCAAGGATTCCCATCAAGATGATGTGGATCCCGAAGAAGAAGAACTAGAGAGTTCTTGAGGGTGACTCCGCCAATATACTTCACTCATATCATTTTGGCAAGAACAAGTGCAAACAACTTCCATATCTTGCACTAGTTCAAGGAGTCACAAACCCTCAGCCCGCGCATATCCTGCTCTGCCTCCTCGGGTCTCCGGATCGTCTCCTTGCCTCCAGCGACCTCCCGCCACTGGTTTCTGTCATCGTCAACGGGAATCTGCTCTGCCATTTCCGCCATAGCGAACTCCCGCCAAACTAGGGTATGAGTTCGACCCCCTGTGCTTTCTTTTTACCTCCGATTCTAAGCACGAGGTCAATTCCATGATCTTTGCCACGTATGAAATCAATCTATCCAGAGAAAACTTCCTTTAGGTTAAGTTTGATGCAAAAATTTAGGGCTAGGTCTCCGCTGAACTCATCTAGGACGGACCGAACTGTAGAAATTGGTCTCACTGATTTGGCTTAGGCCATTGCACATGCGCTTTTCGGTCTGACCAAAAACTGCAAATCGGTGTGACCGAGTTCAATTCTCTGTGAAACCCTAGCAATCTCGGTGCCACCGAACTGTGATTCGGTCTGACCGAGTTCACTAGTTTAGGTTCCAAATGTTGCTTCGGTATCATCGAGTTTATCAATTCGGTAGCTCCGAAATCATTTCAGTAGAGAACTAAAACTAAGTTTTTGACTCATTTGTTTTTGCAAAAATCTCTGCACTTTGTGATGCTCATCTACTCTACCTCATCTATATCTATTCACAAGGTTTGCTATCAGTTTGCCTGCCAAGATGTCTGACCAGAGTGATAGCCAGAATAAATCTGAAGAGCAAGTGCAAATGAGTGAGGGCACTAGTCCCTCAACCAGCTATGATGAGGGCAGCATGAGAACACCAAGTAACTTGCCAAAGGCAGACACCAGATCAAGGAAGAAGAGAACCTCAGACTCTAAGGATGAGGACTATGTGGCTGTTGAGGATGAGGCCACCTCCAAAAAGAAAGTGCTTAAGAAAGAGTATGGCACTGCTGCTGCAACAAAGCCTGGTATGAACAGGAAGGCACCAGCAAGGAGAGTCCAATGTCAAAGCCAAGGAAAGTTCCAACAGAAGAAACTATGGAATTCACTCTTGAACCCAAAGAGATTGGAGATGGAAAGAAGAGGAAGGAGAGGGTCAATAAGACCATTGCCAGAGTCATTGGTAAGCCCTCCACGATGAGAGATCCATCTGAAGAAGAGGAAGAGGATGCTGCTTCAGCACCCAAGTCACAAAAGCTTATGGGAGATGCAATCAAGTCAGGGGCTGCTACTTCTAAGCCCAAACCTGCTCCCAAAGTTGCTGCTCCAACCACCAAGTTTGTACCCAAAAGAAGCACCAGAAACATTCGTGCTGAGGAAAAGAACAAGGACCCAGTGCCTGAGATGGATGAAGAAGAAGATGCTGAAGCCCAAGTGCTCAGAAAGCTAAAACCAAAGATTCCAGACCACAATGACACTCATCGAGTAGCAGAGGACATGCACATCAGAAAGGATGCAAGATTGAGACTTTGGAGACAGTCTGATCCATATGCTGTGAGAAGGAGAACTGTTGTGGACTATAGATTCCACACCAAAGAACAACAAGATTTCTATGAGACCATTCTGCTTGACAAGAATCCAATTGTCTATGATATGAGATGGGTTGATTGGGAATATATTAAAGAGAATGAAGATCACTTTCCAGGTGTACATGATAGTTTCAAATCTTGTGGAGTTGACAAGTTCGTTGGACAGAAGCTCACCAAATGGAATGATGAGATAATCATGCAATTCTACTCCACTACTCATTTCTATCCAGATGGAAGGATAGTGTGGATGTCTGAAGGTACAAGGTACCAGTCAACTGTTGAAGAATGGGCAAAGTTGATCAATGCTCCAGAAGACCATGAGGATGATTTGGATGTGTATGCCAAGAAGAAGAAAGACCACAACTCCATGGCAAGTATGTATAAGGAAATTCCTAATTAAGCCCTTGAAACTCATAAGTTGGGCTCGGTGAAATATTTGTTGTCTGGTCTGCCTACTATCAACACCATCTTAAGGCATACTCTGTTGCCCAAATCTGGAGATCATAAGATGATAAGAGGACATTCAATCAACTTGTTTCACATTTTTTATGTACCTCAAAAATTCAAGGTCATGAGTCTGATTGTAGAGACAATCCAGAGGATAGCTGCTGACCAGAAAAGGTCTTGTGGGTATGCTCCACATATTCAGGTGCTCATCAACTCAAAGATGGGCACATGCACTTACTTGTTGGACAAGGAGCATTTACCTCTCTACCCATAATTTGAAGACAACACAGTTGTAATGGATGAGAATGAACCTTCATCAGTGCAAGCACAAGAGAAGGGAGCTAAGACAAAGGTAGAAAAAGCTGCAAAGATGCCAAGTGCTGAAGAGGCATCTCAAGTGTTCTTGAAGAGCAAACAAGATCAACTAGCCTATCTGATTCAAGCTACATTAAGGATTGAGAAGGGCTTGGCCACCCTGACTCAGAATCAGAAGAGCTTGAAGAGGATCATAGAGACCAAGTTTTATGATCTTGATTTGAAAGTCACTGAGATACAGACTGCAGTTGAGCAGCTCCAGGAGGAAGCAGAGGACAAGAAAGGGAAGCAACTACAAATGCTTTTTTTGCGACTGCCATAAGGTTAGAGGTTAGCTGCAGTGCCTGTACCAGATACTAGAGCTACCACATCAGCACCAGTAGCTACAGCTTTAGTGCCACCTCCAGCATCCACCCCACCAGCTCCAGCTACATCGATTGATGCCTTCGTCCTTGGAGTTCTCTCTACACCACCTCCCGAAGACCAAGCCTGAGAGACACATAGCACTATGCATATTTTTAACTTTTTGGTAACTTGTTGCCAAAGGGAGAAATATGTATAGATCATACACTTCGAGAGAGAGTGTTGCTTTTTTGTCTCTCCTGCTATTTGTTCGGTTGAACTTTATTGTGTGCTTGTGTGAGATACTTGTATGATCATGTGTTTGATCATATGCTACTTTAATGTTTGCTTGGATGGTATTATCTCTTATATCCATATATGATCATTCACTTTGCTTGGTGATGAGTGCATGCTTTTAATTTCTATCATTTTGAGCGCTCCACCAAGATGTATGTGACATGTAAGAGTAACCCATGATAGTAATCGATTGTGCATTTGCATTCAAAAGAAAATCTTAAATAATGCACAAATTTACGGGGAGCTCTTGCTTATCACATACTTCTCAAAGCGACGATGTATTTCAATCTTATTATCTTTTGTCGAACCTTTGATCTATATGTTGTCATCAATTACCAAAATGGGGGAGATTGAAAGTGCAACTATCCCTGGGTGGTTTTGGTAATTATTAACAACATATAGCTCATTGAACTAATGCTATTTCAAGATGAATATTTCAAGAAAGTTCAATGATTGGCATGGCATGGATTACGAATGTGGACCCCTCAAAATGCTAAGGACAAAGGATTGGCTCAAGCTCTAAAGCTCAAGACTCTACATTTTACTTTTAGTGATCCAAGATCACATTGGGTCCATAGGAAAAGCCAATACTATTAAAAGGGGATGAGGTGTTGCTTAATGGTTTGCTTGCTCAAAATGCTTAGTGATATGCTCCAAAACCCTCAACCACTTTCTCATATCCACATATGTCCCAAACTAAAAGTCAAACTCGGCCCCACCGATTTGATCTATCCGGCGCCATCGAGTTCATTTGACATAGCCATTGCCAGAAACCCTAGCCACTTCGGTCTCACCGATAGGGATCTTGGTCTCACCGAGATGGGATTGCAAACTCTCTGTTTCCCTTTGCAATGTTTCGGTCTAACCGAGATGAGCGATCGGTCCCACCGAGTTTGCAATGCAAACTCTTTGTTTCCCCTTTGTTTCGGTCCCACCGAGTTTGCCTGACCAACTCTCTGGTTAGCTTATTACCAAAGTTGGTCTCACCGAGATTATGTTATGCCCTAACCCTAAAGAAATCAGTCCCACCGAGTTGACATGTTGGTCCCACCGAAATGCCTAACGGTCACATTATGAACTAAATCGGTCTGACCGAGTTTGGTAAATTGTGTGTAACGGCTAGATTTTGTGTGGAGGCTATATATACCCCTCCACCCTTTCTTCATTCGTGGAGAAAGCCATCAGAACGTGCCTACACTTCTAGCATTCATTTTCTGAGAGAGAACCACCTACTCATGTGTCGAGGTCAAGATATTCCATTCCAACCATATAAATCTTGATCTCTAGCCTTCCCGAAGTTGCTTTCCACTCAAATCATCTTTCCACCAACTCCAATCCTATGAGAGAGAGTTGAGTGTTGGGGAGACTATCATTTGAAGCACAAGAGCAAGGAGTTCATCAACAACACACCATCTATTACCTTTTGGAGAGTGGTGTCTCCTAGATTGGTTAGGTGTCACTTGGAGCCTCCGTTAAGATTGTGGAGTTGAACCAAGGAGTTTGTACGAGCAAGGAGATCGCCTACTTCGTGAAGATCTACCCTAGTGAGGCAAGTCCTTCATGGGCGATGGCCATGGTGGGATAGACAAGGTTGCTTCTTCGTGGACCCTTCATGGGTGGAGCCCTCCGTGGACTTGCGCAACCGTTACCCTTCATGGGTTGAAGTCTCCATCAACGTGGATGTACGATAGCACCACCTATCGGAACCACGCCAAAAATCTCCGTGTCTACATTGCGTTTGCTCCCTCCAAACTCCCCCCTTTACCTTCATGTGCAATGTTTTATATTCCGCTGCTATACTCTTAGAATTGCATGTGTAGGTTGATTGCTTGACTTGTGTAAAGTTGCTAAAATCTGCCAAGACTTAAAATTGGGAAAAGCTAGATTTTTATTTGGTTAAGTAGTCTAATCACCCCCCTCTAGACATACTTTCAATCCTACAGTTACCTCTTTCCTCTTCGGCCCCCCTTTGATTTGAAATGGCTTCTACCTCAAGCGGAGACTTTGTGCATGACTAGGTATCAAGGAGAAGATCATGAAGAAGGGATCTCCAAGTACACATGGAGCCCTTAAGAAGAAGGAGGAGAAGGAAGAGCTGCAAGACACGAAGCACCGTAGGCTCGCTGGACACCCCAGGTTCCCGCACCTTCCACCCCCGGGTGCCAGCCCCCCTACAGCCGCGGCCTGGGCAAGGCCCCTTACCGGTCCGAGTGCCCGGGCTTTCACCTCCCGGGTACCCGACCTCACCTGGCCCGAGGGCGCGACCCCCTGACCGGTCCGGGTGCCCGGCCCATCCACCACTGGGTGCCCGGCCCTCCCTAGCGCCTCTCCCTCCGGGTGCCCGGGCCACTTTACCCTGGGTGCCCAGACTCCTCCGAATATGCCTGCGTGCACTTTGGGAAAATTAACCCTTGTACCCTCATTTCCTCTTATTTCTTCCCTAGCCTATAAGTACTCCTCATCTAGCTCATTACTAGGGTTAGCAAAGCATTAGATAGACAAAGAGAGAGCTTTGCCCATCTTCCTCTTCTTGGATATCTAGACCTCCTCTTGGAGAAGCTCCTCTTGGAGAAGATCCTCTTGTGGATATCAAGGCCTCCTCTTGGAGAAGGATCCCCATCATAGGATCATCAAGACCTCATCTCCCTTGAGGATTTGGGAAGAACTTTTGTGCTTCTTTCCTTAGATTGATCTTGTATACTTGTGGATCTCATGTATGCTATCCTAGTGGATGTGTGATTTGGGTTTGTTTGAGTGATTTCCCCCTTGTGTTCTTGTGTGCTCATCCCTCCCCCCCCAAGTGTGAAAATATCCCTCCTAGGGTTTCACCCTACAACATTAGGCCTTGTAATGCGTGTAAGCGCTAGCTCATGTAATCATCATCTAGTTTCATTTTCGTTGGCTAGGAATGATTTGGCTTCGGATGGAATGGTTTGAACTCGTTGTGAGGGTGGATCAGAGGAAATCACACAACAACATTGTACTTCGTTGTTTTGAGAGTTCGCCTAGCCCTAGCTTAACCAAGAGAGTAAGGGGACGCTCGCAATTTGGTATAAGAGACATTGACCCTTGAGCTTCTGTGCCATCCGCATAGTACACGTTTCAAGGTGCAGTGGCAGGCGCAAGTGATGGAGGAGCTCAACTCATGCCGGAAGCGAAGCTGATCTACAACCTCCTCAAGGGTGGTCTTGCGGAGGATGTCGACAAGCGTCTTCAAGATTACCGGGATGGAGTCATCCAGGCCGTCGGCAAGCTGCTAGAGGAAAATACCACTCGCCCCTCTTCGCCACTCGCATGGGCGAGGTACATGATAGGGGAAACATAGGTGCTCCCATCCATGGGGTGCTCCCCATAGTCCAACTTAAAAATATCAAGGTGCTCCCATCCTTGGGGTGCTCCTCATGCTCCAACTTCAAAACATCAATTTTAAATGTTTTAAAAAATTCATAAAAAATGTGATGCTCACAAGGAATGTGACTACAACCCCTAAAATTTACAGACCCAAATTTGAAATGTACATTGAGAAACAAAAAAAAAATGACAGATTCAGATATGAATAGTGTCAAATGTTGCCTTTGCCTTTTTATGACACTATTTATGCTAGATTTCACATTTTCGTTGCTCAATTTTCATTTAGAGTTTGGATCTAAAAATTTTAGGACTTGTAGTTACCTTTCTCGTGAACATTCATAATTTTTTTTCAGAATTTTTGAGGCATTTAAAATTGATGTTTTGAAGTTGGAGCATGGGGAGATGGGAGCGCGTGATATTTTTCCGTACGTGATAAACTGAGTGGTGTCTCTATTTTTTTAGAAGTTGCCAGCGACCGTGCAATGGAACCAGCGGCAACAGGAAAGAAAAAGGAAAGCTGGTAATAGAGGCCCAATGGTCAGTGGCCGTAACTCGAAATGTTCCCGATCCCATCGCCGATAAGAATACCCGTACCGAGGACGTGACCCCCACGGCCACCACCTGCAAAGCAACCACCCGCCCGCCGACGATTCGACCCCCCTACCCGGTTCACCCCAACCGCTCCGCCGCCGTCGCCGCCGGAGAGTGGGAGGAAGGGCCGGAGGGGGAGGGGCTGCCCGTCGACGAGATGAAGGAGGTGGTGCTCCACGTGTACGACGTGACCAACAGCGACTCCGAAAAGACCAACAACACCATCCTCCAGATCAACCGCATCTTCAAGGACCGCATCGGCCTCGGCGGCATCTTCCACAGCGCCGTCCAGGTCCTCCCCCCTGCGCCCCCGCTCGCCCGGATCCCGGCGACGTATTCTGCCTGCTTGCCCCTTCTTCCTCCAGATCCCCAATTCTCATTTCCCGATGTGTCGCGTGCAGGTCTATGGCGAGGAGGAGTGGTCGTTCGGGTTCTGCGAGAACGGCAGCGGGGTGTTCAGCTGCCCCGTGAGCAAGAACCCCATGTACACATACCGCGAGCGCATCGTCCTCGGGGAGACGGAGTGCACCATAGCCACCGTGAACAGGATCCTGCGCGAGCTCAGCCGCGACTGGCCAGGGCACTCCTACGACCTCCTCTCCAGGAACTGCAACCACTTCTGCGACGTGCTCTGCGACAGGCTCGGCGTCCCCAAGCTTCCAGGTAAAGAATCGGAGGAGTTTTATCTTTTTGTTGCGAAATCGAGGAAATTAGTAGCTTTGTTCTTCTGATTAGCCACTGGAGTGGTAGTAGTCAGTACCGATAGGTGGATTACAAATGTATATCTGGCCCTGAAAGGACACCAAATCTCTGGTGGTAAAAGTAATTCACAACTTTATCGATGCCGTCAAATCGATAGGAGGATTCCAGTTTAGCTAATGAGGTTGGCTTGACTAGGAAAATAAAATGAAATTGAATTGGATGATGTGGTGACGCTGAGCCTTTCGCGGATAGTTTGGGGATAGTTTTCAGCTAGCAGATAGTCAGAATGTCTGTTTATGCATTTCACCTTGTATCTTTCAACTACGTTGCTGGTTAATCGCAACCGTTAAACGGGAACCAGTAGCAAAAAGGAAGAAAAATTAAAGCTGGTAGCAGGGGCCCAATAGTCAGTGATCGTAACTCGAAATGTTTCTGTTCCCATCACCATATTGTTTAGCTAATTGCTGTGGTAGAAGCCAAGGGCATAGAGTTTCGTATATTGCTACTCAGCTGATCGGTGATGTTGAAGTGTTCAACTTCAGCTTCAGGAGTGGAGTGGACTTGTTTGAGAGCTGATGATCGGTTGTGCAGATTAAGCGGAAGGGATTGTGTTATCTCGAAGGTGTTAAATGTCTTGGGAGGAGAGTGGATGTGGCTGGAAAGAGTGGTGCGGGGTATAAGGACTATTTAGCTAATATTGCTTTCACTTGAAGTTGTCAATTGTCTTACAAGTAGAGGAGATTCACCTCAACATGATAGGACTGGTGCCCATGGCCTTTTAAGACCATGAGGAGCTATCTATCTTCCGCTGGAACTCTATATTAGCTTGTACAACGTGCAAGGCTCAGTTTACGTTGCTGAACTGTGCTGCCTGAAACTTGTTTTGCGATCTGATTTGGAATAGTAAGAAAAACAGGGAAAAAACTAGTTAACCAAATACTACCTCCGTCCCATATTAATTGACGCTCAAACGGATGTATCTAGACATATTTCAGTGCTAGATACATCTGTTTGAGCGTCAATTAATTTGGGACGGAGGGAGTAATAAATAGTCAAAAACTTGTTGGGCAAATGGGGTTATCGTAATCCACTGCTACGCCATGTGTGATCTAAGTGTCTAGGTTTTATGAATTCTGGAGCCTGGGAGCCTTGAGTTTTTCACCATTTAGGTTTAGTAGCAGTCTAGCAGCCCATTTCTGTGTACTAGGGCCACGTGAAGTCAATTATGCTATGTTCGATTGGTTTTAGTGTGCTCGACTGGGAACTATTTTTTTTTGGTTAGTACTATTATAGTATGGAAATTGGGATTTCGGAAGATAAACTGATGTTCCCTCACACCTGAAGCTTTGCTATAAGATGATTAACGTATAAAAAGTCCTTAGGATAAGATTATTAATGTGTGAAAAGTGAAAACTACATAGATATTGCATGAATATTAAGCTATATGCCACTAGACGCCTTGAGTGATGGAGAAATCATTCTTTCCCGATTGTTATCCATCTTGCTAGCATGTAGTATTCCCATTCAGATTTGAAATGACTTAACAATTGATTTATTTTTTATTTGACTGACCTGGTATATTGAACCTTGCAGGCTGGGTTAATCGTTTTGCCAATGCTGGCGATACTGCTGTGGTGGTAGCTGAGAATACAGCAGTTAAGGTGTGTATTTAATCTGTTCGTATGTGCGCCAGTCCTTTTGTCTTCTGATAGCACAACTGTTGTATTCGTCGACTACTTCCATGATTATTTGCCGTGTTACACTATCCTAACTGTTATGAGTTTAGTTCGTTCTGCGTTGCATAGATATTTCATAACAGTATCTCAGCAGTACATCATTGTTACAATCTGCAAGTTAAGGGGCATATCGACGGAGATACCAGATTTAGGCCCTGCCCTCATTTTCAAATATGGTACTTCGAAGCAATTTATTTTTGTCATAGATGTGACAAATTGTCATCGCAATTGGTTCATACCAGCCAATATCTTGGCATATAAGCAATTATGGTTTTCTTAGTCCTTGACCTCATCATTAAATCAAGGATCATTGTATTACCTCCTACCTTTTTTTGTGACTGCATGGCATGCAAAATTAGGGTTGGTTTAGTGATAGTGACTATGCAACGCAGAACGCACTGCATGTGGTCGAGTGTTAGTGCCGGCAAGTCCCGAATGTCTGAACCATGCAGCCACCATATGAATGCACAGAATTTGCGGCCATGCTGCATAATCGTTTGTTTGACTTTGTACCTGTTCTTTTCTCATATTAATGTGATGGTACAAGTAGATGTTAAAACTTAAGAAAAATGCATACTACAAGCAAGTGAAAATCAGTTTTTACCTAATCAGTTAAGTTTTTGCCAAAAAAAATAATTAGTTTGGCCTTTGCATGCTTTCTTTTTTAGTCTCGGTTCATGCCATGTCCATCTTGGATACTTGACTAATTTGAATGTACATTTATTTGCTTTTTAATATTATAATTGTGTTCTTCAATTGAACACAGCTAGCTTTAAAAGTAATGTTGCAATTATCTGTTCTATTTGGTTGTCTCGCTCTTTGCTTCCCTGATTTTTCGTACGTTTTTTGTTCATATTTTTTTCATCAAGATGCTATATGCTCGTTAAATACCCTATGCATTTATTAGTTTTTGTATTTCATGCCTTTGGATTGAAGCTTTGAAATAACGTTTACGTGTACTGTTATGGGTTCATTGTTATTCACTTATTCCATACTTTTCCCATTATCTTGCTTATACATATTGTATTGATTATTCTCCTTGACATGATTTTTCTTGTTGCGACTTTATGTTTTGCAGTTCAGGCAGGCTAAAACAGAAATTGTCAATGCTAGTAGAGTAGCATATAGATTTATGGCAGGCCTGACTTCGAAAAACCAGGCTTCCCAAGAGTCTCCGGGTGAACAAAATAGAGACAGCCCTACTTTCCAAGGAACATGGTTCAAGAATGTTGTTTCAGCTGGGGCGAAGCCATCTACAAGCGGGTCAACTCCCTCGCAAGAAGCTGATGATGCACGCCCCTTGCAGCACCAACAATCGGCAGAGCAACCAACAAGGTTGTAGCCGCTGTCACAGCAGGCCTACCGACCGTTGTATTGAAATCTGTAGTGTAACAGTAGCAAACATTTGTTCAAACTTGTTTATTCATACATGACTCTGTGTCTCTGCATTGCAACTGAAAGCATCAAATGTGAAACATACTCTTCTAGCTTGACAAGCTCACTAACCAGGCTGATAACTTCCCGAAGGTGCCCAAGAAAACACTTGCCTTCCATTTAACTAGATGCACTACTCACTAGTGACCATAGCTAAGGGAGTATGGTGGCGCCGACGTTTTGGTAGTTTAAATTAAACTGGCAAAACGTCCTATATTAGTGAACAGAGGGTGTAATTCTCACAGGTATTAAGGTCTTCTTGGATGTGGCTTTTAAATGCTTCAAGATCCTTGGAAGGCAGTCTTGTACAATTACTGGCATTTTTTCTTCCGAGGAAACACAAAGGACCTTTGCGTTTCTTTGCATTGAAAAGGAGCAAGTTCAGTTACAACCGTCGAGGACGCGCGGGATAATTACTGGCATTGGTTTGTTTGTACTCCCTCCATTCCTAAATGCAAGTCTTTGTAGAGGTTCCACTATAAACTGCATACGGATATATATAGATGCATTTTAAATTTAGATTCATTCATTTTGCTCCGTATATAGTCCATCTAGTGAAATTTCTACAAAGACTTATATTTAGAAACGGAGGGAGTAGATATACAGGCGGGTACACAGATTCAGATCCAAGCATCAACAGCAGATCAAGCGCTTGCGCTACTTCTTCCGGCCAAAATCACTGTTTTGACCTTTTTTTTTCTCCAAAATCACAATTAATCCCCTTTAAGAAAAACTGATTTAAACCTTTTTTGATGATGTCATTCACCATGACATTTGGGTTGCATGGGAGGCGTCATGGTCCATGGCATTTACCTCCGCAGGACATGGCGTCTCTGGTGTGAGACGAATGGCCACATGTCTCTTTCCTCCCTGATTGTTGCCTCTCGCTGAGGCAGCTGCGGGTAGAAAAGTGGATACAGATAAAGTCCATTGAACCATCAGGCACTCATTAGCTGATTATTTCTCCATCTCCAACGAGCTGCAGTCTCCCATCCTTTTTTTCTGAAACAAGACAAAAGACTTCTATTTTCATTGATTAAGAAGAAGGTTTAGACATAAGCCGTGAGACGGCAAAAAGAAAAATGTCTACTCTCACTACATAACAGTACTAAACTGTTTGGCTCCCGCCAAAGACCAGAGATGGGGCTCCTCTTTGATTTTTGCGATAACAATGGAGGTCGGGGCAGAGACTTTAAAAAAATTCTTGCGTTGCGCTCCTTCCAAATTTCCCACGAGACAAGCATCATCAAGGAGGCGATGGCCTTCCTGCAGCCACTTCCACCATTAACCACCTTGAGCCACCAATCTCTAACTGAGTCTTTATGACGCCAATTCATTGGCGAGGAGTCAAGGATGCCAAGCCAAGTGCAAATTTCGATCCAAATCCGGACAGTGAACCTACATTGGAATAGAAGGTGAGCAGTAAATTCTTGCACTTGCTTGCAAAGAGGGCACAAATTGCAGCTTGGCCAGCCTCGCCGCAGTAAACGATCGGCTGTCCAAACACGATTTTGGAAGATCAACCAAGCAAAAAATTTGCACTTTGGTGGAGCCCACATCTTCCAGATTGTAGCATTCATTGGACAAAAGGAGAGACGGGCAAATTGCGCATGTAAGCCGAGGAGGCGGAGTACTCGCCACTGTTTGTGAACTTCCAAGTTATGGTGTCTTGGCTTCCCTGGTTGAGGGTTACATCAGCAAGCATCCCCCACAGGGTTGCAAATTCCTGAATACGGGCCAAGGTTAGCCCCTGCTGAGTGTAAATGCGGCGGATCCAAAGGCTATTGTCAAGAGCTTTCCTGACCAGGCATGTTTTCTTTTTTGATAACTCAAAAAATCTTTGGTGCAATGTCTTTAGGCCGGAGGCCGTCCAGCCATGGAGATTCCCAGAACTTAGCCTTGTTTCCATCTCTGATGCACACCCGTGTGGCAGCGGCGAAGAGATATTTGTCATTGCTAATACAAGGCGTTCCTGAGCCAGACCAAGTCTTAGGTGGATCATCCCATTTGTGCCAGAGCCAATGCAAGTGTAGCGCAGTTGCAAACTTCTGGAGGTTGAGCACTCCTAGTCCACCATAAATCTTGGGCTTGCAGACGAGGTCCCAATTAACCTTGCACTTTCCGCCGGTCACCTTATCACAACCCGCCCAAAGGTAGGCACGCCGGAGGCTATCTATCTTCTTCATCACTTCAACCGGAAGTTCAAGGGGCGTTAGGTGGTAAATGGCAATGACAGTGAGCACGACCTTGACCAAAATAATGCGCCCCAACGTAGCCACATGCATAGCCGACCAAGGTGGAAGCTTTCCAACCACCTTGTCCTCCAAATACTGAAAGTGGATGCGCTTTAGTCTTGTGACCGACAACGGAAGACCAAGATGTCGCATGGGGAAGGTAGTCCGGACCGCCAGGAAGGCCCCCAAAATGTCGTCAAGGTCGATGTTGCCGCAACAAATGTGCGCCACAAGGCTTTTGGTGCAGTTGATGACCAAGCCGGTAACCTCCCCAAAGGAGCTCAGAGTCGAAGCCAAGAAGTGGATGTCTTCCTTGATCGGTGCAACAAAAATAGCAGCATCGTCCGCATACAAGGATGCACAGATGGGCCGACCACGAAGAGTGTTGGGGAACGTGGTAATTTCAAAAAAATTCCTACGTACACGCAAGATCATGGTGATGCATAGCAACGAGAGGGGTAGTGTATCTTCATACCCTTGAATATCGCTAAGCGGAAGCGTTTATCAACGCGGTTGATGTAGTCGTACGTCTTCATGATCCGACCGATCCAAGTACCGAACGCACGTCACCTCCGAGTTCTGCACACGTTCAGCTCGATGACGTCCTCGCCTTCTTGATCCAGCAAGACATGCGAAGTAGTAGATTAGTTCCGGCAGCACGACGACGTGGTGACAGTGTTGGTGAAGAACAATCTCCGCAGGGCTTCGCCTAAGCACTATGGAAACTATGACGGAGGATAAACTAGAGGGGACGGGGTTGCCGGCACACGACTTGGTGTTTCTTGATGTCTCTTTGGTGCTAGCCCTGCCCCTCTATTTATATGTTGAGCCTTGGGGTCGAAACTTGGAGTAAAAGCCTCCACAAAGTCGGTTTCACCCGAAAGGCAAGAGTCCTTCTCGGACTCCAGGGCCAGACGCCAGGGTTCCCGGCATCTGGACCCAGATGCCAGGGACCCTGGCGTCTGGCCCCTGGACTCCACAAAACTTTCTTTTGCGCTTTCCAAAAACCTCATGGGCTTTCCCCTTTGGCCCAAATAAAGTGTTCTCGTACCCAAACATTTCGGGAAACATCCGGAACCCCTTTCGGTGAATTCCGGAACCCTTCCGGAGACCAAACACTATTATCCCATATATAAATCTTTATCTATGGACCATTCCGGAGTTCCTCGTCATGTCCGTGATCATATCCGGGACTCCGAACAACATTCAGTCACCAACATACATAACTCATATAATATTATATCGTCAATGAACGTTAAGCGTGCGGACCCTACGGGTTCGAGAACTATGTAGACATGACCGAGACATCTCTCTGGTCAATAACCAATAGCGGAACCTGGATGCCCATATTGGCTCCTACATATTCTACGAAGATCTTTATCGGTCGAACCGCATAACAACATACATTGTTCCCTTTGTCACCGGTATGTTACTTGCCCGAGATTCGATCGTAGGTATCTCAATACCTAGTTCAATCTCGTTACTGGCAAGTCTCTTTACTCATTCCGTAATGCATCATCCCGCAACTAACTTATTAGCTACATTGCTTGCAAGGTTTATAGTGATGTGCATTACCGAGAGGGCCCAGAGATACCTCTCCGACAATCGGAGTGACAAATCCTAATCTCAAAATACGCCAACTCAACAAGTACCTTCGGAGACACCTGTAGAGCACCTTTATAATCACCCAGTTACGATCTGACGTTTGGTAGCACACAAAGTGTTCCTCCGGTAAACGGGGGTTGCATAATCTCATAGTCATAGGAACATGTATAAGTCATGAAGAAATCAATAGCAATATACTAAACGATCAAGTGCTAAGCTAACGGAATGGGTCAAGTCAATCACATCATTCTCTAATGATGTGATCCTGTTAATCAAATGACAACTCATGTCTATGGCTAGGAAACTTAACCATCTTTGATTCAACGAGCTAGTCAAGTAGAGGCATACTAGTGACATTATGTTTGTCTATGTATTCACACATGTACTAAGTTTCCGGTTAATACAATTCTAGCATGAATAATAAAAAATTATCATGATATGAGGAAATAAATAATAACTTTATTATTGCCTCTAGGGCATATTTCCTTCAGTCTCCCACTTGCACTAGAGTCGATAATCTAGTTCACATCACCATGTGATTTAACACCAATATCCACATCTGTATGTGGTTAACACCCATAGTTCACATCGTCATGTGACCAACACCCGAAGGGTTTACTAGAGTCAATAATCTAGTTCATATCGCTATGTGATTAACACCCAAAGAGTACTAAGGTATGATCATGTTTTGCTCGTGAGAGAAGTTTAGTCAACGGGTCTGTCACATACAGAGCCGTATGTATTTTGCAAATATTTTATGTCTACAATGCTCTGCACGGAGCTACTCTAGCTAATTGCTCCCAATTTCAATATGTATCTAGATCGAGACTTAGAGTCATCCAGATCGGTGTCAAAGTTTGCATCGACGTAACTCTTTACGACGAACTCTTTATCACCTCCATAACCGAGAAATATTTCCTTAGTCTTCACTAAGGATAATTTTGACCGCTGTCGATTGATCTACCCTTAGATCACTATTGTACTCCCTTGCCAAACTCACTGTAGGGTATACAATAGATCTGGTACACATCATGGCATACTTTATAGAACCTATGACTGGGGCATAGGGAATGACTTTTCATTCTCTTTCTATTTTCTGCCATGGTTGGGTTTTGAGTCTTACTCAACTTCACACCTTGCAACACAGGCAAGAACTCCTTCTTTGACTGTTCCATTTTGAACTACTTCAAAATCCTATCAAGGTATGTACTCATTGAAAAATCTTATCAAGTGTCTTGATCTATCTCTATAGATCTTGATGCACAATGTGTAAGCAGCTTCACCGAGGTCTTTTCTTTTGAAAAATTCTTATTCAAGTATCCTTTTATGCTATCCAGAATTTCTATATCATTTCCAATCAACAATATGTCGTCTACATATAATATCAGAAATGCTATAGAGCTCCCACTCACTTTCTTGTAAATACAGGCTTCTCCAAAAGTCTGTATAAAACCATATGCTTTGATCACACCATCAAAGCGTTTATTCCAACTCCGAGAGGCTTGCACCAGTCCATAAATGGATCGCTGGAGCTTGCACACTTTGTTAGCACCTTTTGGATCGACAAAACCTTCTGTTTGCATCATATACAACTCTACTTCTAGAAATCCATTCAGGAATGCAGTTTTGACATCCATTTGCCATATTTCATAATCATAAAATGCGGCAATTGCTAACATGATTCAGACAGACTTAAGCATCGATATGAGTGAGAAAATCTCATCGTATTCAGCACCTTGAACTTGTCGAAAAACTTTTTGCGACAAGTCGAGCTTTGTATATAGTAACACTACTACCAGCGTCTGTCTTCCTCTTGAGGATCCATTTATTTTCTATGGCTTGCCGATCATCGAGCAAGTCCACCAAAGTCCACACTTTGTTCTCATATATGGACCCCATCTTAGATTTCATGGCCTTCAAGCCATTTCGCGGAATCTGGGCTCATCATCGCTTCCTCATAGTTCGTAGGTTCATCATGGTCTAGTAACATGACTTCAGAATAGGATTACCGTACCACTCTGGTGCGGATCTTAATCTGGAAGATCTACAAAGTTTGGTAGTAACTTGATCTGAAGCTTCATGATCATCATCATTAGCTTCCTCACTAATTGGTGTAGGAATCACTAGAACTGATTTCTGTGATAAACTACTTTTCAATTCGGGAGAAGGTACAATTACCTTATCAAGCTCTACTTTCCTCCCACTCACTTCTTTCAAGAGAAACTCCTTTTCTAGAAAGGATCCATCTTAGCAACGAATATCTTGCCTTCGGATCTGTGATAGAAGGTGTACCCAACAGTTTCCTTTGGGTATTCTATGAAGACGCACTTCTCCGATTTAGATTTGAGCTTATCAGGTTGAAACTTTTTCACATAAGCATCGCAGCCCCAAACTTTAGGAAATGACAACTTTGATTTCTTGCCAAACCACAGTTCATAAGGCGTCGTCTCAATGGATTTTGATGGTGCCCTATTTAAAGTGAATGCAGCTATCTTTAATGCATAACCCCAAAATGATAGTGGTAAATCGGTAAGATACATCATAGATCGCACCATATCCAATAAAGTGCGGTTACGACTTTCAGACACACCATTACGCTGTGGTGTTCCATGTGGCGTGAGCTGTGAAACTATTCCACATTGTTTTGAATGAAGGCCAAACTTGTAACTCAAATATTCTCCTCTACGATCAGAATGTAGAAACTTTATTTTCTTGTTATGATGATTCTCCACTTCACTCTGAAATTCTTTGAACTTTTCAAATGTTTCAGACTTGTGCTTCATTAAGTAGATATACTCATATGTGCTCAAATAATCCGTGAAGGTCAGAAAATAACGATACCCGCCACGAGCATCAACACTCATTGGACCGCATACATCGGTATGTATTATTTCTAACAAGTCAGTAGCTCGTTCATTATTCCGGAGAACGGAGTTTTAGTCATCTTGCCCAAAAGGCACGGTTCGCAAGAATCAAATGATTCATAACCAAATGATTCCAAAAATCCATCTTTATGGAGTTTCTTCATGCGCTTTACACCGATATGACCCAAATGGCAGTGCCACAAATAAGTTGCACTATCATTATCAACTTTGCATCTTTTGGCATCAATATTATGAATATGTGTATCACTACGATCGACATCCAACAAACTATTTTCATTGGGTGTATGACCATCGAAGGCTTTATTCATGAAAACAGAACAACAATTATTCTCTGACTTTAAATGAATAACCATATTGCAATAAACAGGATCAAATCATATTCATGCTCAACGCAAACTCCAAATAACATTTATTTAGGTTTAACACTAATCCCGAAAGTATAGGGAGTGTGTGATGATGATCATATCAATCTTGGAACCACTTCCAACATACATCGTCACTTCACCCTCAACTAGTCTCTGTTTATTCTGTAACTCCTGTTTCGAGTTACTAATTTTTAGCAATCGAACAAGTATCAAATACCCAGGGGCTACTGTAAACACTAGTAAGGTACATATCAATAACCTGTATATGAAATATACCCTTGTTCACTTTGACATCCTTCTTTTCCACCAAATATTCAGGGCATTTCCGCTTCTAGTGACCATTTCCTTTGCAGTAGAAGCACTCAGTTTCAGGCTTTAGTCTAGCTTTGGGATTCTTCACGGAAGTGACAACTTGCTTGCCATTCTACATGAAGTTCCCTTTCTATCCCTTTGCCCTTTTCTTGAAACTATGGTCTTGTTAATCATCAACACTTGATGCTCTTTCTTGATGTCTACCTTCATTGATTTCATCATCATGAAAAGCTCGGGAATCGTTTTTGTCATCCCTTGCATACTATAGTTCATCATGAAGTTCTTCTAACTTGGTGATGGTGACTAGAGAACTCTGTCAATCACTATCTTATCTAGAAGATTAACTCCCACTTGATTCAAGCGATTGTAGTACTCAGACAATCTGAGCACATGCTCACTGCTTGAGCTATTGTCCTCCATCTTTTAGCTATAGAACTTGTTAGAGACTTCATATCTCTCAACTCGGGTATTTGCTTGAAATATTAACTTCAACTCCTGGAACATCTCATATGGTCCATGGCGTTCAAAACATCTTTGAAGTCCCGATTCTAAGCCGTTAAGCATGGTGCACTAAACTATCAAGTAGTCATCATATTGAGCTAGCCAAACGTTCATAACGTCTGCATCTGCTCTTGCAATAGGTCTATCAACTAGCGGTGCATCAAGGACATAATTCTTCTATGCAACAATGAGGATAAACCTCAGATCACAGACCAAGTCTGCATCATTGCTACTATCATCTTTCAACTTAGTTTTCTCTAGGAACATACAAAAATATAGGGAAGCAACAACGCGAGCTATTGATCTACAACATAATTTGCAAAATACTATCAGGACTAAGTTCATGATAAATTAAAGTTCAATTAATCATATTACTTAAGAACTCCCACTTAGATAGACATCCCTCTAATCATCTGAGTGATCACGTGATCCAAATCAACTAAACCATGTCCGATCATCACGTGAGATGGAGTAGTTTTCAATGGTGAACATCACTATGTTGATCATATCTACTATATGATTCACGCTCGACCTTTCGGTCTCAGTGTTCCAAGGCCATATCTGTATATGCTAGGCTCGTCAAGTTTAACCCGAGTATTCCGCGTGTGCAACTATTTTGCACCTGTTGTATTTGAACATAGAGCCTATCACACCCAATCATCACGTGGTGTCTCAGCACGAAGAACTTTCGCAACGGTGCATACTCAGGGAGAAAACTTATACCTTGAAATTTAGTGAGAGATCATCTTATAATGCTACCGTCAATCAAAGCAAAATAAGATGCATAAAGGATAAACATCACATGCAATCAATATAAGTGATATGATATGTCCATCATCATCTTGTGCTTGTGATCACCATCTCCGAAGCACCGTCATGATCACCATCGTCACCGACGCGACATCTTGATCTTCATCGTAGCATCATTGTCGTTTCGCCACCTATTGCTTCTACAACTATCGCTACCGCTTAGTGATAAAGTAAAGCAATTACAGGGCGATTGCATTGCATACAATAAAGTGACAACCATATGGCTCCTGCCAGTTGCCGATAACTTTGTTACAAAACATGTGTCACGCCCAATATGCGATACTATCCTAAAGAGACTCGAAGGTCCCACCAAGGATAGAACCGCATATTGAAACACTTTTGCAAGGTGGATATCATTACATCAACATTACATAATAGATGGGGATACATACAAGAGGCAAAAATGCCACACGAATACAACATCACGATACATAAGAGTAACATCCGACTACGGATGAAACATAAACAGAAACTCAAACGACATCCACCCTGCTAGCCCAGGCTGCCGACCTGGAACCTATCCCCTGATCGAAGAGGCAGAAGAAGAACTCAACGCAAGCAAGCATCACTCTCGCGTCATGATCATCGCATAACCTGTACCTGCAACTGTTGTTGTAGTAATCTGTGAGCCACGAGGACTCAGCAATCCCATTACCATGGGTATCAAGACTAGCAAAGCTTAAAGGGAATGGAAGGGGTAAAGTGGTGAGGCTGCAGCGGCGACTAAGCATATATATGGTGGCTAACATACACAAATAAGAGCGAGAAGAGAGCAAACAGAACGGTCGTGAAGCTAGCAATGATCAAGAAGTGATCCTGAACCCCTACTTACGTCAAACATAACCCAGAAACCGTGTTCACTTCCCGGACTCTGCCGAAAAGGGACCATCACGGCTACACACGCGGTTGATGCGTTTTAATTCGGATTTGGTGTCAAGTTATCTACAACCGGACATTAACAAATTGCCATCTGCCTATAACCGCAGGCACGTCTTTCGAAAGATTATACCCTGCAGGGGTGTCCCAACTTAGCCCATGACAAGCTCTCACGATCAACGAAGGATATACCTTCTCCCAGGAAGACTCGATCAGACTCGGAATCCCGGTTTACAAGACATTTCGACAATGGTAAAACAAGACCAGCAAAGCCACCCAATGCGCCGACAATCCCGATAGGAGCTGCACATATCTCGTTCTCAGGGCAACATCGGATAAGTCAAGCTACGAGTAAAACTAGAATTCGAGTTTCCCCGAGGTGGCCCCGCAGGCTGCTCAGTTCGGACCAACACTTAGACAAGCACTGGCCCCGGGGGGGGGGCTAAAATAAAGATGACCCTTAGGTTAATTACTCCCAAGGGAAATATAGGTGGTGGTGAGGCAAATGGTAAAACCAATGTTGGGCCTTGCTGGAGGAGTTTTATTCAAAGCGAATTGTCAAGGGGGTCCCATAAATCACGCAACCGCGTAAGGAACGCAAAATCCGGGAACATAACACTGGTATGACGGGAACTAGGGCGGCAAGAGTGGAACAAAACACCAGGCATAAGGCCGAGTCTTCCACCCTTTACCAAATATATAGATGCATTAATTAAATAAGAGATATTGTGATATCCCAACATAATCCTGTCCACCATGGAGCAATCTTAAACTTCACCTGCAACTAGCAACGCTATAAGAGGGGCTGAGCAAAGCGGTCACATAGCCAAGCAACGGTTTGCTAGGAATGGTGTCAAAGGTTAGAGGTTCATGGCAATTTGGGAGGCTAGATGAGCAAAAGATAGGTAACGCAGCATAGCGATAGAACGTAGCAACTAGCATAGCAATGATAGTAGTGAGATCCAGGGTAGCGGTCATCTTGCCTGAAATCCCGCAAGGAAGAAGAACGAGTCCATGAAGAAGACGAAGAGATGAAGCCGAATCAAGCGTAGACGAACGAATCCTCACGATCGCAACGAAACGGGAACTATCGAGAAGAAGCACACAACATAGTAAACACACCACACATAGACAAGACATGATGCACAACAAGCATGATGCAAGACAAGACTACATGAAGCTACTCATGGTAGGAGATGATGCAAACAAGAGCAACACATCAAAGCAAGTTTAAATGAGGCCGGGAACAACATATAACAATTCCGGTAAGTCCTCATATGCATATTTCGAAATTGGTCCAGATCTGAATAAACCTTATGTTCAAGTTGTTAAACAGCAAGTTAAGATGCACCACGATGATCTACACGAGATTATAGTGAAGTTACATATAAAGTTCATTAGATTTGGAGATACGGCCTAGAAGATATGAGCAAAACAAGTTAAACATGACATTGACGCAAAATGCATACAAACATCAAGCAAACACCTCAAAACAAGGATGCAACATGATAATATGAAACTACACGCAAAAACAAGGAAGTTTCATATAGAGCACACTCAAAACGGAGCAACGGTTCAACACACACACGCTATATAAGTTTAAAGGACAAGCTGTCCAAAACAGCAACTAGGCATATTGCAAGCATCACAACAATATGCTACAGCACCTCAACATAATAACAAAAGACATGGGCATGATGTACAGGTAAAGCATAACAAAACATGAACACTGAGCTATCTCCAGAAACTACTAGAACATGCTCAAACACACATGGCAAGATTGCAAATAATAACAGTTCAGACTTTGCAGAAAATAACATCAGGTTGCAATGTTTAGAGCTATCAAACAACATGCTACAGGAACTTATCATGGCAAACAAAGTCATGGCACGAAACTAGTAAATGCATAGAACAAAAGTCCCTTACTGACTATGAGCCAAAAAGGATCAGAAGATATGATGGCACCCATGTAAACATGGCAAGTTATAATACAGATTCCAATATGGTAGGAACAACGATAAGTAAGCATGTTGGTGAGCTTGTACCACTCACCACAGAGCAATAAATAGCATGGCAAGGCAACAAACAGTAAGAAGACATGTTTATGAAGGTAAGAATGGCAAGAGCAAGTTCATAGGATGCATGGATCACTAGAAACAATCATGGCAACAACTGAACTTAATGTTAACAGGCTGACAGCAACATTATTTAGCAACTTTGGAGCAAGTTTACAACAAGCTACAGCTGTCTATAAATGCAACCAGGGTCATGGATGGATAGAGCATGACATGTATAACAAAACACCCTTAGTGAACATCTCCAGATTATGCATAAAATGACTTGTAGCAGCAGGTTTACATAGCATCACAAAATAACAGATTCAGCCTAGCAAAACAGCAACAACAAGTACCCTACTTAACAAGCTCGATTCACTCAGCACAAGTCATTGCATGACAAGATAAGCATAGCATCAACAAGAAGACATTTTTATGAAACAAACCAAGGCAAGAACAAGTTCATAGCATGCAAGGATCAACTACAATAACCTTGGCAAAATTGAATAACATGTAAACAATCTGCCAGGAAACATTTTGTAGCAAAAGTAGAGCACGAAAAAGACATTCTAGGCTACTCCATAATTACAAACAGGGGCATGAATGGATATAGAAAAACCATATGTTCAAAACACCCTTACTGAAGTATCTCAAAATATGCATGGATCTCTTTGTAGCATCATGTTTACATGGCATAAAAATAACAGCAGAACAGGGACTGAAATCAGCAACATCACGAAGCCTAGTTTGCATGCTTGTTTTAGTCACCACATTGATCACAAAAATACATGGTAAGAACCTCTGTAAATAAGACATGGCATAGTTCAAAACACATGTAGACATAAACCTCATAGGATGCACACATCAAACATGGCAAAAATGACAAATGCACACATTCTGTTAAGAAACAGGAACTAACATTATGAAGCACTCTTGCAACGATGATTCAGGCATCAAGATGAACTCAAATGAACATGATGCAATGGAATGAAATGAAGTACTCGTCGAGCTGAACAATTAGACATATTACACGCACGAAACAGATCAGTATGCTAGGAGATATGATGCGATGAACATGACATGATAATGTCAAAATATTTCGGGACTTAGCAGTTTTAACAGTGAGCGTAAAATACTAATAGATGCACAGGGAGCTGGATAGAGGCAAGGCTCACCCATGGGCTCGGCCCGGAAGCGGGAAGGGGGATGGCTAAGCCTGGAGGCCAGCTGGGCCGAGGAGGGGTCGCGGGGCCCACGCGTGCACCAGGCCAGCCCGAACGGGCGCTCTCCTCTTCCTCGATCCCCTCTGGATCGAGGGAGGCAGGGGCAGTAGCGGTCAACGGCGATGCGAGAGGCACGACGGGGAGGCAAGAAACCGGCGGGGAAGGCGAGGCACGACCGGGATCTGCCAGATCCGGTGGTGGGGAACCCGTTCCCGGGGTTTGCGGCGCCGAAGGTGAAGATCCAGCGAGCTTGGGCGCCGGCTTCCATGGCAGATGCTTCCAAGACAGAAAGAAAGAGAGTTGTTAGAGATGGGGGGAACGACAAGGGGAGAGGGAGGAGAAACCGAGAGGGGCCGGAGGAGACCTGGCCTGGACGTCACCGGCGACGAGGCGCTGGTCGCCTGCGGGGATCGGGCGCGGGCAGAGCGAAGGCGGAGCTCGGGGCGCGGGGGAGTTGCGGGCGTGCAGCGGCGGCTCAGGCCCACTTAGGCCCAGGGACGGGCCGCAAATGGGCCAGGCGGGCCGCGGTGAAGTGGGGGCACTAGGAAGGCGACGTGGAGGCGGCTGAGTGGCTGCGGGGCACGGGGGTGACGACGTGGCACGCGGGGAGTGGTTGAAGGGGCGTGGCGGCGGCGCGGCCAAGTGGCGAAGGTGGTTTGGCCGGCGCAGACTGCGAGGAGGGGCGGCGGCTGCGGGTTAGGGGAGAGGTTAGGGTAGGTTTAGACTAGGTTATCCAAAAATGGACTGAGGGGGGCGTTTAAATAGGAAAAGGGGCTAGGAGAGGGGGTTTTTGCTCCATTTCGGACCCTCGGATCACGATCCAATGGTCCGGATCGGAGGGGGCTTAGGTGAGGGGTTGGTGGGCTGTGTAGAAGAGTTGGGCTGAGAGGAGAGAAGAGAAGGCAGCCCGGCAACGGTTTTCGGAGACCGAAAACACCCACGAATATACTGATTATATCGCGGTTATATATTTAATGGTTGGGCAGTCAAACGAACTCCGAATGCGACGAAATTTGGCAGGCGGCCTGTCTACACTATAATAAGACCGCACACCAAGTTCCAACCCATTCCGAGAACATTTTTATGCCGCTTATAAAATAATATTTCGGAGGTGCCGCGGGCGCGGGCGAGTGTGTCCGGACTCGGAACGGACAACGGAGAGAACCGGCGGAACCCGAACGGATGCAAGTTTTGAAAAACATGTAGATGAAATGCAGATGATGACATGATAAAATGCAACACGCAAGCAAATGACATGGCAACAACGGCGAATAACTGGCAGACACCTGGCGCAACGAATCAGGGGCATTACAACATGATCATCTGATACAATAAAATTTAGCATCATGTCTTGACCATATCACATCACAACATGCCCTGGAAAAACAAGTTAGACGTCCTCTACATTGTTGTTGCAAGTTTTATGTGGCTGCTATGGGCTGAGAAAGAACCCTTCTTACCTACGCATCAAAACCACAACGATAGTTCGTCAAGTTAGTGTTGTTTTAACCTTCTCAAGGACCGGGCGTAGCCACACTCGGTTCATCTAAAGTTGGATAAACTGACACCCGCCAGCCACCTATGTGCAAAGCACGTCGGTAGAACCAGTCTCGCGTAAGTGTACGCATAATATCGGTCCGGGCCGCTTCATCCAACAATACCGCCGAACCAAAGTATGACATGCTGGTAAGCAGTATGACTTGTATCGCCCACAACTCACTTGTGTTCTACTCGTGCATATAACATCTACGCATAAAACTTGGCTCGGATGCCACTATTGGGGAACGTGGTAATTTCAAAAAAAAAAATCCTACGTACACGCAAGATCATGGTGATGCATAGCAACGAGAGGGGGAATGTATCTTCATACCCTTGAAGATTTCTAAGCAGAAGCATTTATCAACACAGTTGATGTAGTCGTACGTCTTCATGATCCGACCGATCCAAGTACTGAACGCATGGCACCTCCGAGTTCTGCACACGTTCAGCTCGATGACGTCATCGCCTTCTTGATCCAGCAAGACGGGCGAAGTAGTAGATTAGTTCCGGCAGCACAACGGTGTGGTGACGGTGTTGGTGAAGAACAATCTCCGCAGGGCTTCGCCTAAGCACTATGGAAACTATGACGGAGGATAAACTAGAGGGGACGGGGTTGCCGACACACGGCTTGGTGTTTCTTGATGTCTCTGGTGCTAGCCCTACCCCTCTATTTATATGTTGAGCCTTGGGGTCGAAACTTGGAGTAAAAGCCTCCACAGAGTCAGTTTCACCCGAAAGGCAAGAGTCCTTCTCGGACTCCAGGGCTAGACGCCAGGGACCCTGGCGTCCGTCCCCTGGACTCCGCAAAACTTCCTTTTGCGCTTTCCAAAAACCTCATGGGATTTCCCCTTTGGCCCAAATAAAGTGTTCTCGTACCCAAACATTTCGGAAAACATCCGGAACCCCTTCCGGTGAATTTCGGAACCCTTCCGGAGACCAAACACTATTATCCCATATATAAATCTATATCTCCGGACCATTTCGGAGTTCCTCATCATGTCCGTGATCATATCCGGGACTCCGGAGAACATTCGGTCACCAACATACATAACTCATATAATACTATGTCATCAATGAACGTTAAGCGTGCGGACCCTACGGGTTCGAGAACTATGTAGACATGACCGAGACATCTCTCTAGTCAATAACCAATAGCGGAACCTGGATGCCCATATTGGCTCCTACATATTCTACGAAGATCTTTATCAGTCGAACCGCATAAGAACATACGTTGTTCCCTTTGTCATCGATATGTTACTTGCCCGAGATTCGATCGTCGGTATCTCAATACCTAGTTCAATCTCGTTACCGACAAGTCTATTTACTCATTCCGTAATGCATCATCCCGCAACTAACTTATTAGCTACATTGCTTGCAAGGCTTATAGTGATGTGCATTACCGAGAGGGCCTAGAGATACCTCTCCGACAATCGGAGTGATAAATCCTAATCTCGAAATACGCCAACTCAACAAGTACCTTCGGAGACACCTGTAGAGCACCTTTTTAATCACCCAGTTACGTTGTGACGTTTGGTAGCACACAAAGTGTTCCTTTGGTAAACGGGAGTTGCATAATCTCATAGTCATAGGAACATGTATAAGTCATGAAGAAAGCAATAGCAATATACTAAACGATCAAGTGCTAAGCTAATGGAATGGGTCAAGTCAATCACATCATTCTCTAATGATGTGATCCCGTTAATCAAATGACAACTCATGTCTATGGCTAGGAAACTTAACCATCTTTGATTCAACGAGCTAGTCAAGTAGAGGCATACTAGTGACATTATGTTTGTCTATATATTCACACATGTACTAAGTTTCCGGTTAATACAATTCTAGCATGAATAATAAAAATTTATCATGATATGAGGAAATAAATAATAACTTTATTATTGTCTCTAGGGCATATTTCCTTCAAAGAGGATGCATCAGGCCTTGATCGGTAGCCTTGGTGAGGATGTGATGGAGTGGGTCAATAGCGAGGACAAAAAGCATAGGGGAGAGAGGACCCCCTTGCCGAATACCATGCCCATGCTTAATTGGATCACAAGCAACACCATTTAGCAAAACTCTAGATGAGGCCGTGGATAGGAGGGCGGAGACCCAATCTCAAAACCGGCTCGGAAACTCGTGGTGACGAAGTAAATCCATTAAATAATCCCATCTCACAGAGTCGAAAGCTTTCTTGATGTCAAGCTTGAATAGCAAGGATGGAGCTTTATTGCGGTGCAGCCGGTGAGCCAAGTTGCGGACGTACATGAAGTTATCGTGGATACTCCTTTTCTTGATGAAAGCACTTTGAGTATTGGAAACGAGGTTGGGCATGTGAAGAGCAAGGCGAGTGGCCATCATCTTAGCTATGACCTTTGCCACCATATGAATAAGACTTATGGGCCTGAACAGAGATGTCCTTCGCCCCATCTTTTTTGGGAATGAGAGTAATGTTGGCAGAGTTGAGCCAATGAAGGTTGGAGACGCGGAGGGCGGAAAAATTGTTGATCACTTGCATAAATTCAGGTTTTACAATATCCCAACAATCCTTGAAGAAAGCAGAAGTGAAGCCATCTGGACCAAGGGCCTTGTCGCTAGGGAGATCATAGATTGCAACACGATCTTCCTCCTCTGTGAATGGGGCATCTAAATCCGAGAGGTCACAAGTTGAAGGAGGGATGTAAGACCAATTGAAGTCCTTACAGCGCGGGGGGCCTTTACCAATGGCTTTAGCAAAGTGAGATTGCACAATATCTTTCTTGTCATCGTGATTTGTGACCCATCCTGTGTTATGCTTGAGGCGGTGGATAAAATTCTTTCTTCTTCGATGGTTGATCCGGAGGTGGAAGAAGCGATTGTTAACATCTCCCTCTTTGAGTAAGGTGATTCGCGAGGATTGTCTCTTTCGGGCCCTTTCCAGAACAGCCAAGGCCACGACCTTTCTTGTAAGCTCTCTTCTAAGGTCACACTCACCGGAGCTAAGGGGCCTCTCCTCTTGTGCCATGTCCAGCCGAAGGATAATCTCAAGAGCCATATGGAGTTGAACTTTGTGATTAGAGAAGATACTTCGGCTCCATGTCCGAAGGCACTGACTTGTTTTTTTAAGTTTGTGGAACAACACATGATAGGGATCGGAATGGTTCACCCTTTCATTCCAAGCATCTTGCACTATCTTCTTGAAGTTGGGCATTTTGATCCAGAAATTTTCAAATCTGAATGTTTTGGGTCTCGTCGGCCCCTTGTCACTAGCAAGAAGAAGTGGGCAATGGTCAGAGAGCGAGAACGAAAGCGCATGAAGGATGTGCAAGCCAAATTCCACATCCCAGTCTTGATTGCAGAAAAAACTATCCAATTTACTCATTGTCGGATTAGCCTGCTCATTCGTCCACGTGAACGTTCTGTTCTGAAGGTGTATCTCCTTTAGCTCACATGAATTGAGGGTGTTTTGGAAGCGCACCAATCGGCTGCGATCGACATTTGTGCGGTTCTTGTCACGGGCACGATAGACTTGGTTGAAGTCTCCAGTCACGAGCCATCTCGTACCTTGCTGAGGCTTTTGGCTCAGAAGCTCCTGGAAAAAAGCGTCTTTAAGATTGCTTCTTGTAGGCCCATAAACAGAGGTGAGTTTGAAGGAGGTGGTACTGTTGACTAGGGTGATCATAGCAGAGATAAAGAAGGTTCCAAAGGAGATGCTATCAACTTTGATGAAATCAGCATTCCAAAGAAGGAGGATACCACCTTTGGTGCCATTGGCAGGGAGCTCAACAAAGCTTTTTAATCTTTGTCCACCAAGAAAGGAAGCCACAAATGAATCAACAACAACTAATTTTGCTTCCTGTAGACAAACAATGTTGCAAGGTGCCATCTTTCACATATTCAGAAGCTCAATGGCATATAGCTGATAATGTGTGGTCATCAGCAGAAGTACCTTTCTATACTCGGCTCAAATGCTCCTGGCGTGAACAATAAAAAAACATGTTTTTGGAGCTCAAACCTGTTTTTGGATGTAATTCTTCAGCTCACACAGTCATACTCCTTGACTCTTTGTTCTTGTCATAAAAGGCATAAAAGACAAGTCCCAGGAGTGTAGCCTATCTCTTGAAGAGATTTACCACATGTGTGCTTTCTATCTGTTTTTCCTTTCAAGTACATGATTATTTTACTTCTTTATTTGTTTTACATTAAAAAAGAAATGTAAAAACATTGCAATAATTACTAATGCATAACTACTTTGTACTTTAAATCTTCATTGAATTTTCATTATTGAATCCCTTGAAGAGGTAAACATGAATTGTTTTTATATATTGGTGGATCTACAAATAAAGAAATGTAAGGAAAAATTACGTATGTTCATTCTGGTCCACAAGCAAGCAGAATTGGTGTGTATCTTCATTAAGTTTGTCTTTAAAATACCCCCCCCCCCCCAAAAAAAATTGTCTTTAAAATACACCATTATTAAAAATGCTGACAACCTATATTTTGAATTTTAACATGTATTAAAAGTATTTTGTATTTATAATAATAATCTAGAAATATATTAACTAAATGTTCGACGCGTTTTGAAAATGTAAGAATAACTTTACAAAATAATATTATTAATACACGGTGAAATTTTTCTAAAAAGACATAGAACCATTTTTAAAATGCATGATGAATATTTTTTAATAATACGTAGATTTTTCTTAAAATAATGTTGAACATTTTTCCAAATGAATGATGACACTATTGCAAATACTTGATAAATATTTTTTTAAACGCACTATTTTAGGAAAAGTTTCATGGAAAATTTATTTGTTCTTACATTTATTTTATCAATGAGGGAAACATCAAAATCAAACATGAACTTGGAAATAGATATAAAGCAAACTGATAGGGAACATACATCAGGAAAATCGCTTGAAGAGGTACGGTACATTACTGGGGCAGCCAAATTGTGCATGTTGTAGGAGAGTCTGAGCGATGCATAGCAACGCATGAGCTATATCTCGCCTATAGCAAGACATAAACTTCTCACACCTAAAGCATTTTCCGTGGCAACAATACTGAGTCGGCCCATGGCTTGACTTGTACACAGCACAAGCTGCATGATTGTACGAATGAGGAGATAACACTATAGCAGATCATAGAATCTACACGACCAAGATGGAGACTGTGATTGCGGAGTGGGGATCCGGCATTGATGCCTTTATATGCATGGTATGGCCAAGAAATTTTCAGCAAGGCCGACCCTTAGGCATGCAATAGGTGTGATGACCTAGGGGGCATCTTATTTCAATACATCTTCATGCATAAATACAATAAAAATATGAAATAAAATAAAATAAATGATTTGTTAATGAATACTACACTCTACCAACCATGAAGACTATTTAAGTTAGGTAGGGAGGCATTGGCCCCCCACCCCACTCTTGTATGAAGATGCACCTGCCTAGTACTTGCCCGTCAGCCATGAGACAGCATAGCCGAGCTCCGCGTCAGTGCAGGATGATGACGTTGTGCTGCCTGGTTCGGATAGCGACGACGATGGAGCCCATAATGACAACGACAGTAAACAGTTTTACTACAGCGCCCCGGAAGAGACCCCGGCGGGAGCAAGGGGGCTTTGAGATTGAGGAGTTGTAGCTGATCTGCATGATAAGCATGCATGCAAGGTATGTACACACGCACCTCTCTTTTCAGACGACTTTTCTTTTGTATGGCAGTGTTTCTTTATTGCCCTGCGTACTTATTTTTACAATCTTGTTACAGTTGCATGGCCCAAGTGAAATGAAGGAAGCTAGCTCCCTCTACTTGTGATCTAAACGCTTTTTTATTTCTTATGGAGTAGGTAAGAAACTAGCCGTGCAAGGGATTTATTTTTCTGGGTTTTTTTGAAAAAAATACCGCCGTTGTGAACGTGACGCGTGTGACTGGTTATTTTTGTTTGTGTTTTTTCTAATAGACACATGTGTTCTGCACGTTCCTAACTGTTCTGCCCTCCACCGCTTTAACCATTATGGATCATGCCCTCTAGCGCTTTGACAGGGATAGGTGTCATAGTGAATTTTTAAGTGATGACACATGTGCGTTGAGTTTTCTTCCACCTCTTGGTTTCTTGGTTGGGCGACGAGATATTTAACTCTGGACCTTCTTCATCTCTCCCAAAGAATCTCGTCAAATCCTGTAAGACTCGCGTCAATTCTCCACCGATTCGCCGCCGTACGCTCCTATAAAAGCCCCTCCATCTTCAATACGTCTGCATCCGCCTATCCCCCGCCTCATCATCTTGATCATATCTGCTCTGTCAGCACCGCTTCCATCCCCTCCACTGGAGCCATGTAGACCCATGGAGAGCATGACCAAGGAGAGGAAGCAATGGCGAGGAAGGCAAAGTTCTACCCAAATGATAAGTACCACGTGTCAGGTGCGTGGCACTCCGGTCCTTACATTTTTCGATGGAAATTCCAGTCACGAAAGGATGGTAAATTCCAATGACACATGGCAAGTTTCTGTCAAAAAATAAATTTTAGTCGAAAGTTATCATGCATGCCAACTAAAGTTATCATCCTTTTTTAGGGAAAAAGAAGGGATTGTGTGTAATTAAACTTGCACCCCACACCTGACTAAATGGAAACTTCTGTAGATCCTTTTAGGATGAGATTAAACTTTGGGTGTGCATGTAATGGTTCTACCACATTAAGTTGGAGGGTTGTCTACACACTTGATTAAATGACAACTTTTGTAGATCCTTTCAGGCTGAGATAAACTTTGGGTGTGCATCCTGACTTTACTTGTGCAGTTTAATAATTTGTTCATTTTTTTCATAGGAAATATCCGTGATCTTTGGATGACGTATGAATGTTCATGTTGTGCATGCATGTTTTGGATCCAATACTTTGTGGTCCTGAATATTTCCCCTACTTTCTGTTTAGATAAGCCAAGGTTGCTCTTGGATCTTAGTAGAAGAAAGATTGTTGTAAATTTGGATATTTTTTAAGGTGTGCATTTGGATGTTTGGCATGATGCTCATGTCTTGTCTGTTTGGGATGCAAACTTAAGTGATCTTTTTGCCTACCTTTTTTTTATATCTTTCCGATGTTTGTTTTGTATGCAGGGTGAGTGAAAAAATATTCTCTAGAACATACCTTCTTATGGAATAACATATTGGAGGGAACCAGAAACAATATGAGTCATAATGCATGTTCGAAACTACTACGTGGACGATAGTAGCCCAACCAAACGCTAGGCGATATTGGATTGAACGGTGTTGGTTAGTTTTGCTCCACGCATCAATGAATTGATGTGCTATCGTCTGAAAATCGTCCAGGGATTGTCGTCTATGTAGCAACATTCATGCAGGTTCTCGGCTCATAGGTTGCCACATTTTCTTCCACGTGAATAAAAAGGTTGTCACATTTTCTTTAGAATTCCACTGTAAATTTTAAAATTATACTCAAAATCGGTTCAGATTTGATGATATGGGTTTTGTACGAATGGTATGCAAATAGTAGATTATAGTATGTATTCTTTTCACAAGCACTATTGCTAGAGAAAGTCGGGCATGGACACCTCCTTGATAGGTATAGCTCTAAATATCTCTCTTGCTAGAGAAAGTTAGTTAAGCATGTAACTACAGTCTAGTTGATACATGTGGAGAGATAGGTTTGGCAATGCAACTCACAATAGTATTGATCTGGTGCATATGCACGTATATATGGCGTACAATGTGGGCCTCAACCTCTACTATACAAAGACTAGGAGGTGGGCTAGGATATACGATATACATGCAAAACCGTATATTCAACAATACATATACCTCATGGCACCAAATTGTAGTTTCCATTCTTTTTTTCTCGAAAAGGGGAGCTTTATTACTTAAAAGGTTTAAGCATTACACCCGGCCTCTGCATAACCTTTTATTACTTAAAAGGTTTAAGCATTACACCCGGCCTCTGCATAACTAATATGCACACAACCAAACAAAGTCCTCTCGTACAAACAAAAAGTCAAAAGGCAGAATACAAAGAAACATGTAGAGTCCATATAACGCCTAAAGCGGAGGTGGGCCAATCCTAAGATCATACTGTCAGCCATGTTGTGTAAAAGTATCCCTCGCCGTATCCTCCAATTGTATACACACCTTTGTAAACAGGTCTCGATTCTCCACGAGTTGTAGAGAGGACCATAAATGAAGAGTCCCAGTACATCTATAGATAACGTGCATCAGAGAAGTACTTTTATCGTTAAAAACCTTATCATTTCTACACAGCCAAAGCGACTAAATTATGGCAAGCGCTCTCACCCTAAGAAGAGTTCTAAACCTGTGATCAATTCCATGTAACCAGTTGCCAAATATATTAGTAACACTACAAGGAGGATACAATCTAGAAGCTATCTGGATGACTAACCATATAGACCGAGCCAATTTGCATTGGAAGAATAAATGTTTTATTGTCTCATCCTGATGACAAAAAACACATTGCGGACTTCCACGTCAATTTCTCTTGATAAGGTTATCTTTAGTAAGAATGACTCTATGACGAAGATACCATGCAAATATTTTATTCTTAAGAGGTATCTTCATCTTCCAGATCTTCTTGTTATTGTCAACTGGCACATCAGACTGGATTAACGCTCTATACACAGACTCCATTGAGAATTGTCCATTCCCATGCAGGTTCCCATCGAAATACATCAGACCCATGTGACAATTGCACCATGGACAACCGTTGGAGCAGGATGTACCACGATTGGAGTCTGGATCCAATTAAATCTCTTCTGAACGTCACATTTGGCGGAAATGATTCCATTACCGTGGCAATAGTATCACTCTTGTGCCGCACAATGTTGTATAGAGCCGGATATTGTTCCCGGAGTGTTGCATTTCCTAGCCACTTGTCCTCCCAGAATCTAATTTCTGAGCCATCCTTAATCGAGAAGGGTCCATAGGAGAAGAAATAGTTCTTCGTAGCCATTAGACCCACCCAAAAGCGAGAATCCCCAGGCTTCCAGTATACTTGGGATACAGCCTTGGAACCCACATATTTCCTCTTCAGGAGGGTTTGCCATACACCATCTTCCGTCAGTAATTTAAACAACCATTTGCCGAGGAGGGCCCTATTCTTAACCTCAAGGTCATGAATGCCCAAACTGCCTTGGTCTTTGGGAAGGCAAACCACACTCCATTTAGCCAGTCGATATTTCTTTCACTCGCTATCTCCTTGCCAAAAGAATCTTGATCGGAAATAATCCAATCTACGTAAAACTCCTGTCGGCAACTAAAAGAAGGAAATAATATATAGTACCATGTTACTTTGTACTTAGTTTATGAGGACCAATCTTCCACCCAGAGACATCAGTTTACCTTTCCAACTGCTAAGTCTTTTTTGTAGTCTCCCCTCGACGTGTTTCCATTCAACATTTGTGAGTCTCCGATAATGTATTAGTATCCCCAAATATGTGATCGAAAACTAGCCCAACCCACATCCGAATAGTTTAGTGTACAGGTGGGCCTCGTCTCGAGGCTCCCCAAAACAAAACAATTCACTTTTATGAAATTTGATCTTCAGACCCGAGAGTTGCTCGAATGCTGATAAAATTAATTCTAGATTTCTCGCTTTCTCGAGGTCATGATCCATGAAGAGAATTGTATAGTCGGCATATTGAAGTATAGAGAGACCACCATCAACTAGATGACTTACTACCCCATCAATTTGGCCATCAAGCTTGGCAGGCTCAATCATGACCGCTCGCATATCCGCCACTATATTGAATAGCATGGACGATATTGAGTCACCTTGTCGCATTCCCTTCTTCGTTTGAAAATAATGTCCAACGTTATCATTGACCTTAATGGCAACACTACCTCCAGAAACAAAGCTATGGATCATAGCATGCCACTTTGAAGAAACTCCTTTCATTCTGAGAGTCTGTTGAAGAAATGGCCATTTGACTTTGTCATAAGCTTTTTCTAAGTGTATTTTGAGTACCACCCCATTCAACTTTTTCCGATGTAATTCACAGGCTGTTTCATGAAGGATAACACTCCATCTAGGATGTTTCTGATGGAAATATGCCCTAGAGGCAATAATAAAGTAGTTATTATTATATTTCCTTAATCATGATAAAGTTTTATTATTCATGCTGGAATTGTATTGACCGAAAACTTAAATACATGTGTGGATACATAAACAAATACCGTGTCCCTAGTGAGCCTCTACTAGACTAGCTCGTTAATCAAAAGATGGTTAAGGTTTCCTAACCATATACATGAGTTGTCATTTTTTAATGGGATCACATCATTAGGAGAATGATGTAATGGACAAGACCCATCCATTAGCTTAGCATATTGATCGTTCAGTTTATTGCTATTGCTTTCTTGATGACAAATACATATTCCTTCGACTATGAGATTATGCAACTCCCGGAAACCAGAGGAATACCTTATGTGCTATCAAACGTCACAACATAACTGGGTGATCATAAATATGCTATATAGGTATCTCCGAAGATGTTTGTTGAGTTGGCATAGATCGAGATTAGGATTTTTCACTCCGAGTATCGGAGAGGTATCTCTGGGCCCTCTCGGTAATACACATCATAAGAAGCCTTGCAAGCAATGTGACTAAGGAGTTAGTTGCAAGATGATGTATTACGGAACGAGTAAAGAGACTTGCCGGTAACGAGATTGAACTAGGTATGAAGATACCGACGGTCGAATCTCGGGCAAGTAACATATCGATGGACAAAGGGAATTACGTATGTTGTCATAGGTCCAACCGATAAAGATCTTCATAGAATATGTAGGAGCCAATATGGGCATCTAGGTTCCGCTATTTGTTATTCACCAGTGAGGTGTCTCGGTCATGTCTACATAGTTTTCAAACCCATAGGGTCCATACTCTTAACGTTCGTTGATGATATAGTGTTATATGAGTTATATGAGTTATATGATTTGGTGACCGAATGTTGTTCAGAGTCCCGGATGAGATCACAAACATGACGAGGAGCTCCTAAATGGTCCGGAGGTAAATACTGATACATAGGACAATGATATTCAGACACCGGTAGAGTTTCAGAGTGCACCGGGTAGTCATCGGGTCGACGCAAGGGGTTCCGGACACCCCCGGTAGGTGTATGGGCCTAATTGGCCAAGGGAAGGGACTGTCGGATTTTAGGTTGCGCAAGGCCTTGATAGGTTTGAACTCTGGGTTCATGCGGAGATCTCAACGTACCCAGCCTACCTACTCGCGATTCTCATAGCCTAGTGCGTCAAGCTCAAAGGGACAGAGAGACACAACAGTTTATCTTGGTTCGGGCCACCTTGCGGTGTAATAGCCTACTCCAGCTTTCTGGTGGATTGCCTCGGGGGGGGGGGGGGGGCAGAGGATGAACTAGTACAGTGGATGAACAACCTCAGGAGGTGAGGTGTTCTTGATCTCAAGAGAGCTGGTCAAGGAGGAATGGCTTCGCTCCATCCGGATCGATCCCCCTCTATGCACTACAAAAAAAAGACACATTTGTGACATTTTGGGCCGAACGATTTTTTCCTGTCATACTTATGACACTTCTATGCCGATAATTGTGACAAAACCCGATATCATCATAGATGTGGTGGGCTCCTAATTCTATGACAAAAAATCATGACAGAAAATGGGCTTTTCGTCCTGGGCGGGCCGGAGACGCAGCTGCATGAAATTCTTTGGGCCGTCCATGATGGAAAAAACCGTGGTAGAAGCGAGGGCGAGGAAAATATCGAGGTGTTCCCGGTTACGGTGGGTGGTCGTGGCCGAGCGATGCACGGAGGTTTGCGCGTTTCTCTCGTACACGCACGCGCGTGGGTGCAAGGCATTGGGCTCTAACTGAACCCGAGTGAGGCGTTCGCCTACTGAACCCGAGCGATTGCACTGCAGGCTACGCGTTACTGAACCTGAGCGGTCGATCGATGGCTGTTAACTGAACCCGATCGAGAGATTTCTTCACTACTGCTGCTAACTGAAGCTGATCGATGCTATCTCTGGATGAACAGTGAGTGTTGAGGGGGGTGGGGTGGGGGGAGGGGTGGGGTAGGGGTGGGTGGGGGGGTTGGATGAACAGTTCCAGGTGGGGGTGGATGAACAGGACCCCGTGGTGTTACCTCTGGATGAACAGGACCCCGATTGATCGAGCCGGTTGGGGCTGGATGAACAGGACCCCGTGGAGGGATGGATGAACAGGACGACCCCGTGGAGGGCTGGATGAATAGTAGACTGTGGAGGATGGATGAACAGTAGCCCGTGGAGGGGTGGTTGAACAGTAGCCGGCGGAGTAGCGCGCGGTGGAGGCTGAATGAACAGGAGCCCGTGGATGAACAGTCGCAGGTGGAGGCTGGAGGAGGTCGATGGTGGATGAACAGTAGCCTGTGGAGGCTGGAGGAGCTCGACGGTGGAGATGAACAGTATCCCGTGGAGTCCCGTTTTGCGGTACGCCACACCCCTTCCGGTGAACAGGACCCCCGTTTCGACCGTAGCGCTCCAACACAAGTCAGTTTCCTCCGTTTTGTGGTACGCCACACCCCTCCCGATCAACAGGACCCCGTTTCGACCGTAGGAGGTCCAACACAAGTCCGTTTCCTCCGTTTTGCGGTATGCCAGACCCCTCCTGATGAACAGGATTCCATTTCGAACATGGCCGGTCGAACACAAGGCCGTTTCCTCCGTTCCGCGGTACGCCAGGCCTCGTTTCCATCGGCTGTTCCATACAAGCCGGTTGGCTCCCACTCGTTCCGTTGCCTCCCGATAAACACGACGCATTTCATTGCCTCCCCATGAAAACGACGACGATGCAGTTTCTCCATTTCGACCCAGCCATGTACACGAACCCTGGTCGTATGTATGCGCGAGTAGGCGTTTGAGACCCCGCCCGTATGTACGTACGTGACCGTATTTACTTTTTTGCACCATGGCCGCTGTATGTACGTGTACATGCTACGTGCGCGCCTCTACTACGACACGTGCGTGCCTCTACATCGACCAGTATGTACGTACATGTTCGCGACCAGAATGACAATGCTATGTACGCTTCGACCAGGTGTGTCCCGACTGTCACACACTTCGTTGCGTGCGAAGATGTAGCTGGTGGGTCCCAACAGTCAGGGGGGCGAATCATTTTTTTGCCCAGACGCACTTCCTTGCATGCGAAGATGTAGCTGGTGGGTCCCAGCAGTCAGGGGGGAAACGTTTTTTTTGCAAAATATGGTTGCCCGTCTGGTGGGACCCTGCTGTCAGGTGGAGGAATCATTATTTTCTGCGTAATAAGGAGGCACTTCCTTGCTGCGGTCGTGGACCCAGCTGTCAGCCTCTCCACGTACAGTACTCTTTTGATGGAAGTCGGTCGTTTACCTCATTGACCACGCCGCGCCGAGAGCACCAAGGTGGTGGATGACGACAAGGCCTAGAAAGGGGACGACACGGAGCTGAGGAAGACACGGCAGTGGATGCCCATGCGGAGAGGAGTACGAGGGTTCACTGGTTTAGCTGTGGTGTGAGGTTTCCGATGACTCTCGTTTGTTGACCACATTGACCACACCGTGCCGAGCACACCAAGGCCGGTGGACGACGGAGAGGCCCCAGACTGGAACGACCTGGAGATGGGGAAGATGCGGCAGTGGAATCGCAGATGGATAGGAGTAGGAAACTTGACTGGTTCGGGTGCGCGGTAGCACTGCCACCCATGGGAGACAGGAGCAAGAACATAGGTTGAAGAAGGAGCGCGGCTGTTGGATTAACATCCAACGGTCCGGCTGCTAGAATCATTTGTTGATTAAGTTGACAAAGCCCTGCGTACACATCTGCTTAGAACACCCACAAGTCAGCCACCAAATCTGCCGGGTCCCAGCTATCATAGGGAGGAATAGTTTTTTTGCATAACAAGGAGGCACTTCCTTCCGTGCAAAGATACATCCGGTGGGTCCCAGCTGTCAGGGGAAGGAAACAACTTAATACAGAGGAACTTTCCTTGCGTGCGACCATGGACCTTGTGGGTCCCAGCCGTCAGGCTCTCACGTACAATCCTCTTCCGATGACTCTCGTTTGTTGACCACGCTGTGCCAAGCGCAGCGAGGCGGTGGACGACGGTGAGGCCCTAGACTGTAATGACCCGGATATGGGGAAGACGCGGCAGTGGAGTCACAGACGGAGAGGAGTGGGAAACCTGACTGGTTCAGGTGCATGGTGGGCCTACACTCGGCAAAGAATAATAGGACATGCGGAGTGGAGGGATGGCCTGGCCGTTGGCGGGGTAGCGTTTCGCTGCGAGGCACGCAAAACAACGTCGGTCCCGACAGCGCTGGGGGAAGAAGACGAGAGATTGAAGAAGAATGCCGGCCATTGGATGTAAATCTGATGCCTTGCTTAGGCTTCGACCTTCTGGCCCACATGTCAGCCAGTCCATTTGTTTTTTAGTCCATTTGGTGGGCTGGATGAAACAATGATGTAGCATCTACGCAACCCGTTTTTATATATGGTAGAATTTAAAGCCCATTTGCATTTTTCTCAAAATCCATGACTTGCTGGGCTGGGTGAAAATATCATGTTGGGCTGGACAGAGAAATGTTATAAAAACATAAACACATGATTGCACGTGTATTACTGCATTGGTCAGTAAAATCTTTGCAAGCTTATGTACGCAATCACTAGGAGTTAACTTGCGAAGTTATATATAAACAATTATTATTATTATTTTGTAAGAACTTTCAATTTACGAAATAAAATATCATTTTAATTTGATGAGTTAATAGGACGTGGGGTATTATTATTTTTTAGGCTAGACGTGGGACAATTGAGTTGGTTCTAGGGAAACGTACTGAGAGAAAACTCAGTTTACATCGAAAAAGCAAGAGGAAGAAAATTCAGATATAGGATTAATGAAAACAAAAAATAAAGGAAGTGGGCAGGTCTATAAAATGGTTGGACAAATGACAGGTTTAACGGAACCTTATGTTGTTTCTATTATATATATATATATATATAAATTATTGAAGGGAAAACATAGGTTCAGTTTTGCATTCTTATAGAAAAAAAGAACTGAGCTGTGCATGGTCTTGAAAAAACAAACATAACTTGCGCTGCTGATGTTATAGACAAGCTAGGTTGGGAGGCCCAGAGGCCGCTTGATCCAAAAAACATTGATACATGTCGTGGGCTGCCCATAACAACAAAACCTAGGCCATGGACCTGGTGGGCCCGGGACTGTCAGCCTCTCGACGAACAGTTGTCTCCCGATTCCTCTTGTTTTGCTGACCATGTTGGGAATGACAGACGACGGCGCCACAGTGAGAGCACCAAGGTGGAGGACGATGTCGAGATCGTGGACCGAACTAACCGGAGCGGGGGAAGATGCAGGCGGAGGGGAGTACGAGGGTTGACTTGCTCGGATACAGGGTGGTCGGTGGAGCTCCTTGGTATCATTGTCTTCTTTCATGTTGGCGTAGTAGGGGTTGATGATGGTCTCGGCTAGGTCCACCATGGAGTGCTTCTCCTGCCCGTTGCCAATGATATTGTATTGCTTCTGGATGTCAACAAGCTTGCTGCACTAGATGGCCGAATCGTTGCGTTCTTCCTTCTCTCCACCGTACCGAAGGTGCAGTCGGCGCTGCCGATGAAATGGGCGAATGCTCCAGAACCTCTAGTGGCCCTACAGCAGTGGTAGACAAGAACCTCGTCTCGCACACATACCTGGGTGACCGCGATCCGCTGGTCCCTGTCAGGAGACGAATGGATGGGCACAAGGTCTAGTCCTACGACCTTGTGCTTTCTCGTCCTGTAGGTACTGATTGAACTCGGCGAGGCAGAGCTTCACTGAGTCCGGATCGTTGGTGTACATCACATTCAACTTGGTGCCGCCATGGTACTGAACGGAGAACTCAAAGGCGAACTCCTTGCTGAAGTCAATATCCAGCAGGCTCACCCCCGGATTGCCATTGGAGTCTCTTCAAGTGAACGAGTGAGTAGGCGGCAACAGCAGTTCGTTTTTCAGCTCTTGGGGAACTATATTCAACAGTAAACTAAGTGTGTATAGGCGACAACAGTTAGTACCCCTCCTTCGCTCGCTGCACGCCCAACAGAATATGCACCCTCGGCGCATTGAAACGCCTCCATTAATAAACCTATTCCGGCCACACACGTCGGTTCACGAGTGGGTCTGTATTGGTACTATAATAACAAGTGTTAGTGGTCACTTTACTTAAATTTAATTAGCTTTAATTAAAATGTATTCTTAAAACAAGAAATGCATTGGCTCGTTTTATCAGTGCCACAGGATCAATATGCACAACAATTAGAATTATTATTCTAAGGACGCACATGATCAACACATTTGCCGCACTTTCACAGAGAAAATACTACCAAGTTTGAACAGTTTGTTATGGTTGCTGTCCTCTGCATCATCATGCCGTGTTTCCGAGCTTGCAAGATTCAGAACCAACAAATAAGATTCAACTAATAAGTACAACAAAGATGCCTACACATCTCATTGATTCCCAGCTTCCAAGATTCAGAATCAACAAATAAGATTCAAATAATAAGTACAACAAAGATGCCTACACATCTCATTGATTCCCAGCTTGCAAGATTCAGAACCAACCCATTAGAGCCTTTTGATAAAGTGAATATCGGGATTAAATCCATCTTGGCTAGCCGTGTCATACAACCCAAGAACTTGGCGAATGCTCTTGACCATCACAACATATGTAGCAGAGTATTCCTGTTTGCACAGATAAGAAAGAGCATGATTACTATAATAGTGGCACTAGTTTAAGCAACCGGTGTGAGGGGCCCTATATCGCCATGACTCGATGTGGTGAACCTGCAACTCCACTCGGATGAGGCTAGCCTAGAGTTCCATGATTCAATTCATGCGCCTTTTTCTGCAGTTCACCTGAAATGAAGCAAAGATTGCATCATTCAGCTAGCAAGAAGTACTTGCTCTCGTGAGCTGGCAGGTTCTTCTTTAGTAGTTGCACTAAAATTCAGCAACATTGAGGTTGGCTGTCCTGCTCATGTAAGGTGCAACTATAATTTGCTTATCCTTTTGTGCAGTTCCACTAAAATAAAGTGCCATTGTGGTGACAGTGATGGCTCATCTTGTAAAAGCTAATAAAATGTTGCACGAGATTACTAGCAGATTTTGATGGAGATTTTGGAATCTCCAATCACCATTCTGTGTAGTTCCACCAAAATTGAGAGATGTTGCCCATGTGACATTTTAGTTGAACTGCACAAGACACTCATTCCAAAATAAAGTGTTTTGTGCAGTTCACCAAAAGGTCACAATAGCAATAGGTGAAATGGACCCTATCTGCACAAGAAGATAGAAAGTAAACAATTGCTAGTCAATAAGAATATACAAAACATACACGAAATGAAAAGAAGCATATTAATTATGTTCATGGCAATCACGCAAGGACAATAGAAATTTTAAAAGGTCAGCAATGCTTCATGTTACCGGAAGCATTATGATCAACTATGACATTCGTCAAATATGGGATTACTTTAATGGTGGCATTGCTTGTTTACCAGATACAGTAAATCAATAGCAGCTAAAGAGTTGGTTTAAGGGCATGGGACCGTGGGGACACCAGGTCACTCAACAGCATAAAGAAGCAACTTACTTATCATACTTGGGAAAACAGCATGAGTACCATTTGTTAACACATTTTAATTGCATCATATCACTGGAGGCATTAGATTAACAATAAGACTGGTTAGACATGTCCTTAAGGTAACCGTGTGATCGATTCATTTTACATGCGCCCTTACATTAACAACATCAAAAGGTTGGTTTAAGGACATGCGACAGTGGACGCATTAGCACAATGTACCTACAAGGACACATAAAGTGGTGATGCCGAGTTTGTTCATGCTCTATGAGGACAGCAAATCTAATCCTGGAGAACTTTTCCTATGTGAGGGCAGCAAATCTAATTCTGGAGACCTTTTACTATGTGAGGGCAGCAAATCTAATCCTGGAGATCTTTTACTATGTGAGGGCAGCAAATCTAAACCTGGACATACTCTGTTGACTTGTCCACCAGCCGCCACTTTCTATCCATATTTGAACCAATAATAGATATGTTCCTTATCCAGCTTGTACTGAGTTTTCCCATTATTTCCCTTTTCAACCAAGAGACCGGTTGGGTACCCGGTCTCTACTACTTTCCCCCTATTATGTCCTATCCGAACCAAGTCCTATATTCATGCTACGATTTCCCCCCTTTCTTTGTTGTTTGAACCAAGTCCTAGATTCGAATGCATGAAGTAGCTTTACCTCTAATAATACTAAAAATTTAGGTGGATTTGGAAGAGCTGATGGAAGTAGAAAAATATGCACATGCAGACACGTTGGGAGCTGGGGCAGTAGAGCAAGGCCGCTTTCAAAGAACTTGTACTTGAGGTTTGTCGGGATGTCGGCGGTGGCAGGTCCGATCTGCGCACAATACGACAGGGAGGAAGAAGGGTCAGAGGACCTCCCGAGCCGGCGCTGTGTCAGAGAGAACGGCACGGGCAGAGGATCGGGCCCCACCGGCAGCTGTGGGTTTCCTCCCTCGGCGGTGATGACCGCGTGAACGATGCACCTTTTAGTCCTCTACACACACCGGTCGAAGGGATCCGGCCGGATCTGTGACCAACAGTGAGGAGAGAGAAAATGTCGCTACCGCTGTCTTGTTTAGATCTGGAGAGGATGAGAGAATGAAGAGAGCAACCCTAGTAAAGCAAGCGCTCAGGCCCCTGCGTACATATATAGTGGAGTGATTATCTTTTTCTCTCCACAACAAGCGTTTAAATTTGTGTACGTGGCATTAAAGAAAAGAAACTCTCTATTTAAGGTGACTACCGTACGACTCCTACTTCCTGTTAGTAGTACTAGTATTGTTCACTTGTGCTCCCCGGCCCTCCATTCATTGAAGAACCCCAAGGGTGAATAAATATACAATAAGTATTTATATATAACAAACAAGGTCAAACTATTTTCACGTACTTAAAAGTTGAGGGCGAGGCTTTTCCCGGGCAGTACGCGCGGCAATTTTCAAGTAGGCGATTTGACAGAGAGGCGAGGAGGATGAGCGAGTGGCGGATTCTCAAACTTACTGCTGGAAAGGTCGGGCCCTGCGATTTGATGGCGCGTTACTGCTGGAAAGACTTGTGATATGACTACTCACTATAGTCATGAATTACTCGTGCTATGACCGGGGTGATGCCCCCCTTCCGTTCCTCACTCTAATCTGGTGCATGACACGTCGACTTGGATGCTGGCTCTTGATAACCCATAAGTGTAGGGGATCGCAACAGTTTTCGATAAGTAAGAGTGTCAAACCCAACGAGGAGCTAAAGGTAGAATAAATATTCCCTCAAGTTCTATCGACCACCGATACAACTCTACGCACGCTTTAAGTTCGCTTTACCTAGAACAAGTATGAAACTAGAAGTACTTTGTAGGTGTGATAGGATAGGTTTGCAAGATAATAAAGAACACGTAAATAAAAGGTAGGGGCTGTTTAGATAAAGATGCAATAAAGTAAATATAGCAAGTGTGGAAAAGTGGTGATAGGAGTTGTGGAATTGTCCCTAAGAAATTGACTACGTTACTAGACCAGTAATCACTATTGCAATTCAATTTGAGGGAGAGGCATAAGCTAACATACTTTCTCTACTTGGATCATATGCACCTATGATTAGAACTCTCGCAAGCATACGCAACTACTAAAGATTCACTAAGGTAAAACCCAACCATAGCATTAAAGTATCAAGTCCCCTTTATCCCATATGCGAACAACCTACTTACTCGGGTCTATGCTTCTGTCACTCACGCCACCCACCATAAGCAAATCATAAACATATTGCAAACCCTACAGCGGGAATCCCTCACGCTTGCGCGACACGGAGAGCACTATAGGAAAGCACCAATAATAAAACATGCAACTCAAACCAATCATAGCAATTCATCAATCACCGATAGGACAACGAAAATCTACTCAGACATCATAGGATGGCAACACATCATTCGATAATAATATGAAGCATAAAGCACCATGTTAAAGTAGAGGGTACAGTGGGTTGCGGGAGAGTGGGCCGCTGGATATAGATGGGGGAAGGTGATGGAGATGTTGGTGAATATGGCGGAGGTGTTGGTGAAGATTGCGGTGATGATGATGGCCCCCAGCGGCGTTCCGGCGCCACTGGAAGCAAGGGGGAGAGGGCCCCCCTTCTTCTTCTTCTTCCTTGACCTCCTCCCTAGATGGGAGAAGGGTTTCCCCTCTGGTCCTTGGCTCCCATGGCTTGGGAGGGGCGAGAGCCCCTCCGAGATTGGATCTATCTCTCTGTTTCTGCGTTTCCTGATTCTACCCCTTCACCGTTTCTTTAATATCCGGAGATCCGTAACTCCGATTGGGGTGAATCTTTCGCCCAGATTTTTCTCATAAAATTAGCTTTCTTGTGGCAAAAGAAGGGAATCAACCTCCTTATAGGTGGCCCACAAGAGTGCCAGGCGCGCCCAGGGGGTGGGCGCGCCCAGGGGGTGGGCGCGCCCCCCTGTCTCGTGGCCACCTCGGACACCGTTTTGCGTTGATTCTTCCTCCGGAAAATCCCAAATATTCCAAAATAATTCTCCGTCCGTTTTTATCCCGTTTGGACTCAGTTTGATATTTATTTTTTCTGAAACATAAAACATGCCACAAACAGGAACTGGCACTGAGCACTGGATCAATATGTTAGTCCCAAAAATAGTATAAAAAGTTGCCAAAAGTATATGAAAGTTGAAGAATATTGGCATGGAACAATCAAAAATTATAGATACGGCGGAGACGTATTAGCATCCCCAAGCTTAATTCCTGCTCGTCCTCGAGTAGGTAAATGATAAAAAAGATAATTTTTGATGTGGAATGCTACCTATCATAATCTTGATCATATGTCTAATCATGACATGAATATTAAGACACGAGTGATTCAAAGCAATAGTCTATCATTTGACATAAAGACGATAATACTTCGAGCATACCAATAAAGCAATCATGTCTTTTCAAAACAACAAGGCCAAAGCAAGCTTATCCCTACAAAATCATACAGCTTGGCCATGCTTCATCTTCGTCACACAAAATGCTCCCATCATGCACAACCCCGATGACAAGCCGAGCAATTGGTTCATACTTTTTAACGCGCTTCAGCTTTTTCAACCCTCACGCAATACATGAGCGCAAGCCATGCATATAGCTCTATAGGTGGAATAGAATATAATGGTGGAGGTTTATATGGAGAAGACAAAAAGGGAGAAAGTCTCACATCGACGCGGCTAATCAATGGGCTATGGAGATGCCCATCAATTGATGTCCATGCGAGGAGTAGGGATTGCCATGCAATGGATGCATTAAGAGCTATAAGTGTATGAAAGCTCAAACTGAAAACTAAGTGGGTCTGCATCCAACTTGCTTGCTCATGAAGACCTAGGGCATTTGAGGAAGCCCATCGTTGGAATATACAAGCCAAGTTCTATAATGAAAATTCCCACTAGTATATGAAAGTGATAACATAGGAGACTCTCTATATGAAGAACATGGTGCTACTTTGAAGCACAAGTGTGGAAAAAGGATAGTAACATTGCCCCTTTTCTTTTTCTTTTTTTTCTTTTTGGGTGGGCTTCTTTGGCCCCGTTTTTTATTTAGGCTTCTTTGGCCTTTCCTCTTTTTTCTTTTTTTTTCTTTTTTTATGGAGCAATGCTCTATAATGATGATCATCACAGTTTTATTTACTTACAACTCGATATTACAAGAACAAATATATGACTCTATATTAATGCCTCCGGTGGTGTACCGGGATGTGCAATGATCTAGCATAGCAATGACATCAAAAAATGGACAAGCCATGAAAACATCATGCTAGCTATCTTACGATCATGCGAGGCAATATGACAATGAATGCTCAAGTCATGTATATGATGATGATGGAAGTTGCATGGCAATATATCTCGGAATGGCTATGGAAATGCCATGATAGGTAGGTATGGTGGCTGTTTTGAGGAAGATATAATGAGGCTTATGTGTGATAGAGCATATCGTATCACGGGGTTTGGATGCATCGGCGAAGTTTGCACCAACTCTCGAGGTGAGAAAGGGCAATGCATGGTACCGAAGAGGCTAGCAATGATGGAAAGGTAAAACTGCGTATAATCCATGGACTCACATTAGTCATAAAGAACTCATATACTTATTGCAAAATTTTATTAGCCGTCGAAGCAAAGTACTACTACGCATGCCCCTAGGGGGATAGATTGGTAGGAAAAGACCATTGCTCATCCCCGACCGCCACTCATAAGGAAGACAATCAAAGAAACACCCCATGCTTCAAATTTGTCACACAACGGTTACCATACGGGCATGCTACGGGACTTGCAAACCTCAACACAAGTGTCTCTACAATCCACACCCACCCACTAGCATGACTCTAATATCACCATCTTTATATTGCAAAACTATTGCAAGGAATCAAACATATCATATTCAACGATCTACAAGTTTATGTAGGATTTTATGACTAACCATGTGAATGACCAATTCCTGTCATCTCTCTAAATAGATATAAGTGAAGCAAGAGAGTTTAATTCTTTCTACAAAAGATATGCCCATGCTCTAACAAATATAAGTGAAGAAAAAGAGCATTCTACAAATGACGGTTTTCTATGTGAAGAGAAACATGCAATCCAAACTTCAAATGATATAAGTGAAGCACATGAAGCATTCTATAAAGCCATACTCAAAAGATTTAAGTGAAGTGCAATGAGCATTCTATAAATCAACCAAGGACTATCTCATACCAGCATGGTGCATAAAATAAAAATGAAAACTAAATGCAAAAGATCCAAGACTTGCACATATCGCATGAACAAAACGAATCCGAAAACATACTGATACTTGTTGAAGAAAGAGGGGATGCCTTCCGGGGCATCCCCAAGCTTAGATGCTTGAGTCTCCTTGAATATTTACTTGGGGTGCCTCGGGCATCCCCAAGCTTGAGCTCTTGCCTCTCTTCCTTTTCCTCATATCGAAAGTTCCTCGATTAGACACTTCATCCACACAAAACTTCAACAGAAAACTCGGTAAGATCCGTTAGTATAATAAAGCAAATTACTACTCTAAGTACTGTAGCAAACCAATTCATATTTTGTTTTTTTTGCATTGTGTCTACTGTAATATAGCTTTTCCATGGCTTAATCCACTGATATAAATTGATAGTTTCATCAAAACAAGCAAACTATGCATCAAAAACAGAATCTGTCAAAAACAGAACAGTCTATAGCAATATGAACATCCACTATACTTATGGTACCCCAAAAATTCTACCAAAATTAGGAAAAATAAACAATTTGTACATAAAGACAGTGCAAACGGAATCAGAACCATTTGTCATTCCAGCAAAAAAATGTAAAATCAAGCACTACAGCCAAAGTTTCTGTCCTGCACCGTACAAACCAACAAGCATTGTAAACATCCTAAAGGCAAACCTTGTCACATTATTTTTATAATACAATGGAATTGTATAAGGGGATAATCATTTTTTATGAAAAGTTTCTATAATCAAGATTCACAAAGTTTCCGTGAGCATGAAAAAAGTTCAAGGAGCTCTCCCACTTCAACAATGCTTGTCTCTCTCACTTTCACTTTCCTTTTTGAAAAGTTTTTAGGTTCCCCTCTTTTTTTTGTTTTTAAACTATAAGAAAGCACTCAATAAAAATAAATGACTCTCTAAAACTACCGGGTTGTCTCCCTGGCAATGCTTTCTTTAAAGCCATTAAGCTAGGCATAAAGTGCTCAAGTAATGAATCCACCCGGATCCCAAGGTATATCAAAGCCAATTTTAATTAACAATGATTTGTAGTTTAGTAGTGAGCACAAAGTAACATATATCATGCAACAACGAAGTCTAACTCTCTTCCTATGCATAGGCATGTCATAAAAGAACAATTCATGCACACCAAGTAAAGGCCAATGCATAGTATAAGCAGTTTCTTGCAATTTTATCATATTGGAAACATAGAGAGGTGGAGTTATAGTTCCTCTCTCGTAATAATTGCAAGTAGGAGCAGCAAGCACATGCATATTACATTCATCAAAATCATCATGTGTAATGGTAAAAGGCAACCCATCAATATAATCCTTACTAAGCGCAAACTTCTCCGATATAGTGTAGTAGGGAGAATTCAAAAAGATAATAGGACTATCATGCGTGGGTGCAATAGCAAAAATTTCATGTTTAACATAAGGAACTATAGCAAGTTCATCTCCATAAGCATAATTCATATTGGCATCTTGGCCACAAGCATAGCAAGCATCATCAAAAAGGGATATTTCAAGAGAAACAACGGGATCATAGCAATCATCCTTCGGTAAGCACGAAGGAGAATTAAACAATGTATGAGTTGAAGAGTTACTCTCATTAGAAGGTGGGCACGGGTAACTAATCCGCTCTTCCTCCTTTTGTTCTTCGCTCTCCTCATCATCTTTTTCATCCAATGAGCTCACAGTTTCATCAATTTCTTCTTCCATAGCTTCCTGCAAAATATTAGTCTCTTCTTGGACAGCAGGGTAGGCCTCAATATATAGTTTAACATAGGCATTAGAAGCATAATTATCATAGCAATATTCAAGTATGGCAAAATTTTCAGATTTGTACAGAGTAGCATCATACTTTTCAATCAAAGAAGCAATTTCATAAGCACCCTTAAAAGCAACAAATTCTTCAATTTGTTGAACATCATAGTAATTATAAACACCTTTAGCATATGAAGATACAATTCCATTATCACTAAACAAGCATTGGTAGGGAAGGTGTTTCTTAGGGTTTTCAGAACAACAGGTAACATCATATAATTCACATAAAGTCCAAGCATAGCATTGCAAATGCTGAATTTGATCCCATAATAGTTTCCCCTTTTCAAATATATGGTGTCGCACATAACAAGCATGCTCATCTAAAGATTTACCCTTAACTAAGCTAGTTGGTGTTTCAGCACGAGCACAAAGGGATCGAAGATGATCCAAGTAAAAAGCTTCAGTAGTGTGATAGATTTTGAGTGGTTCTTCAACCATTTGTGCAATAGGTACAACTAATTTTTTTGGTATTTTGCGTTTCCTACCCATAACTAAAGATAGAAAACAACTAAGAACAGCAAACAAAAATTACTTAGTGATAAAGCAAACAAGCACACACGAGAATATTCACCCCACGTTATGACTCCCAAGCAACGGCGCCAGAAAAAGGTCTTGATAACCCACAAGTGTAGGGGATCGCAACAGTTTTCGATAAGTAAGAGTGTCGAACCCAACAAGGAGCTAAAGGTAGAATAAATATTCCCCCAAGTTCTATCGACCATCGATACAACTCTACGCACACTTGACGTTCGCTTTACCTAGAACAAGTATGAAACTAGAAGTACTTTGTAGGTGTGATAGGATAGGTTTGCAAGATAATAAAGAACATGTAAATAAAAAGTAGGGGCTATTTAGATAAAGATGCAATAAAGTAAATATAGCGAGTGTGGAAAAGTGGTGATAGGAGTTGTGGAATTGTCCCTAAGAAATTGACTACGTTACTAGACCAGTAATCACTATTGCAATTCAATTTGAGGGAGAGGCATAAGCTAACATACTTTCTCTACTTGGATCATATGCACCTATGATTAGAACTCTCGCAAGCATACACAACTACTAAAGATTCACTAAGGTAAAACCCAACCATAGCATTAAAGTATCAAGTCCCCTTTATCCCATACGCAAACAACCTACTTACTCGGGTCTGTGCTTCTGTCACTCACGCCACTCACCATAAGCAAATCATAAACATATTGCAAACCCTACAGCGGGAATCCCTCACACTTGCGCGACACTGAGAGCACTATAGGACAGCACCAATAATAAAACATGCAACTCAAACCAATCATAGCAATTCATCAATCACCGATAGGACAACGAAAATCTACTCAGACATCATAGGATGGCAACACATCATTGGATAATAATATGAAGCATAAAGCACCATTTCAAGTAGAGGGTACACCGGGTTGCGGGAGAGTGGACTGCTGGATATAGATGGGGGAAGGTGATGGAGATGTTGGTGAAGATGGCGGAGGTGTTGGTGAAGATCGCGGTGATGATGATGGCCCCCAGCGGCATTCCGACTCCACCGGAAGCAAGGGGGAGAGGGCCCCCCTTCTTCTTCTTCTTCTTCCTTGACCTCCTACCTAGATGGGAGAAGGGTTTCCCCTCTGGTCCTTGGCTCCCATGGCTTGGGAGGGGCGAGAGCCCCTCCGAGATTGGATCTATCTCTCTATTTCTGCGTTTCCTGATTCTACCCCTTCACCGTTTCTTTAATATCCGAAGATCCGTAACTCCGATTAGGGTGAATCTTTCGCCCAGATTTTTCTCATAAATATAGCTTTCTTATGGCAAAAGAAGGGCATCAACCTCCTTACGGGTGGCTCACAAGAGTGCCAGGCGCGCCCCCCTGTCTCGTGGCCACCTCGGACACCATTTCGCATTGATTCTTCCTCCGGAAAATCCAAAATATTCCAAAATAATTCTCCTTCCGTTTTTATCCCGTTTGGACTCCGTTTGATATTGATTTTCTGTGAAACATAAAACATGCAACAAACAGGAACTGGCACTGGGCACTGGATCAATATGTTAGTCCCAAAAATAGTATAAAAAGTTGCCAAAAGTATATGAAAGTTGAAGAATATTGGCATGGAACAATCAAAAATTATAGATACGGCGGAGACGTATCAGCTCTCCCACATGTCGGTGAAGTACGTAGTAAGAAGGAGCAAAGGATGATGCGGTATATACTACTACTACTACTACTACTCAGGTCGGAGGAGTGCGAACCACGACAGCCCAGTGAACCAGCAGTCCGAACCACGGTAGCCCAGTGAACCAGCAGTAGAAAACAATGTGGTGATATGGCCATAAAAACAATGTGCTACGGTCCAAACTGTAGCTTGTACAGTACTAGTACTCCTCTTTGTTTGGATCCCTGAGTTAGAGCTAGTTTGCTCTAACCCAGCTAAAAAAACTAGCCCGGTGGAGAGGTTCGAATTGGGTTAGTTATCCTCGGGCCCACTAAAAGAGAACTAAAAAAAATCTCCCCTGCCAGCACCAGATTGCTCCCCCCTCTCGCACGACTCCTCTATGTTCCCCATAGGGCCGCCTGCCCAAGCACCGCTTGCCCTCTCTCTCCTCCGGCCGCCCTCTCCTTCCGGCCTCCGGCCGCCCTCTCCCTCCGGCCTTCGAAGGTCGCCCCGCTCCCCCTTAACCTGTCGTTTTTCTCCCTCTCGTGTGCGGCAACGGCGCATCTACCAGGGAGGTCACGAGAGGGGTGAGTTTGTTTGTTCCTTCTTTGTCTCACAACCATATCACTGATCTTGCTTGCTCTAGCGCTAATTTTGATTTGGAAAAGTAGATCCTGATCAAACTTGGTATATATTTGTGGTGCATGCATGGAATTGTTTGATGCTGCTTGAGGAGGTAATAAATCTTTCTAGAGGCCCAAAGATTCAGTTCACCTTTCTAGGTATTTCAGTTTTAGGCTTGCATTGTTTCTAGAGGCCCAAAGATTCAGTTCACCTTTCTAGGTATTTCAGTTTCAGGCTTGCATTATTTCTAGAGGCCCAAAGATTTAGTTCACCTTTCTAGGTATTTTAGTTTCAGGCTTGCATTATTTCTAGAGGCCCAAAGATTAAGTTCCCAGTCGGTGGCAAGCGGCCCTGCTACCCATGTCGGTTTCAACCTCAACTCGCAAGCGCCAGCGTCGGAGGGGTTCCCGGGGCTTGGCTCTACAGAGGCTTCCTCTAGAGCGACGATGACGAGCTCCTCCCTCGGTGCGTGAGGGGCTCCGGGCTCCCTCCCTATCGTGAATGACTTCCGTGATGAGTTAGCTCATGCTGTGTTTCATGGAGTGTTTTTTTTGTGAAGCTTGATTGACGACTTGTATGTTTAAGTGGGACATCTCATTTGTATGGACAAAGTAAAAATTATCATGTTTTGCATGCTTGATTTGTAAAGATAATTCCTTTATATCAATTGTGAGCGGGATGAGGCCACAGAAGAGCCGGCCACACCAAATCCGGAAAAAATAGGGTCCAAAGTAGTCAAATGATTGAGAAAGAGCATTTATTGTCAATCTAACCCTACCATCCATACATCTCTTTGGTTCAGGGTTAGTTCAGGGTTAGAATCTAACTCTAACCTCTAACTGAGTTAGAGTTCTCCTCGTCTCAGTTCATCGCCATCATACTTTCCCCATTCCTGTGTTTTTAGTAACCTGCGAATCAAAGAGGCCCCTTTTTTTGTGGCAAAAATCAAAGAGGCCCTTAGACTGGTTTAGGTCCGGTCATTTTTTATAAACATGTTATGCCCAAAATTTAATGAATGTGCTCCAGTTTCTACGAAAATAATCCAGTTTCATCTAGTAATTCATTTATTTATTTATTCTTTTGCGGGGGGTTTGCATGTAATTCGTGAGGTCTGAAATGTAAAGTACCCCGACATATGCTCCGAGCCGTGCATGCACTATGACCCAGATGCTCCATGTCCCACATGTTGGCGAATGGGAGCATGTGGAAATAGCCTAGGAATACATATAGGAGGATAAATGCGTGAAAAAATATGTATTTTGAAGCGTAGCTGCGGTTCGAAAAAGAGACCTAAAGTGATGACAGCTATAGGTCGCACGCACACAACTAGTGGTACTAGACATACAACTATTTCCCCCCTAAAAAAAGAGGTACGAGTGCTGAGTACTCCTATTCTATCAACACGAGTCCCATCTGACAACAGTGTCCGTGCTACAACTAGCTCTCCTTCCTAGTTTCTGTCTTCTAATTCTAAACTCGACTGACGCCCAGTAGGCGGGGTGGGTTTGCTCAACTGCGGCCCCACCTCACAGTGGAAACATTACGACTGGAATAAAAATGCCATATACTCCCTCCGTTCCTAAATATAAGCCTTTTTAGATACTATTTCAAATGGAATACAACATACGGATGTATATAGACATAGTTTAGAGTGTATATTCACTCATTTTTCTCCGTATGTAGTAGTCACTTGCTGGAATCTTGAGAAAGACTTATATTTGGTAACGGAGGGAGTACTATACTAATAAAACATTAAGGCCACGAGGTGATGCAGTGCTGGTTACAGGAGGCAAGAAGAAGAGATGCATCCATCAACAATGTCCACCCCCTCGACCCAGGGCGCCGGCCCACCGAACGACGCCTAAGTAGCAATGGCTTTCGTGGCCAGGTCGACGTGCTTCTGAACAATGGCGTCCAAAGATTCCAGCCGCTGGAAGAAGGCCAACGTCTTTCTGTCCTCGCTTGCCTTGTAGTGGCCTATGTAGACAATTTCCTCGTAGACGTGGATGTGCAGGTCGACGGTTTCTTGCATGGCGAGGCGCTACGAGGCGTGCGCGGCCTCGTGGTGCACATTCTTCGTCGCGACCTCCGGCACCTGCAGGGCCACCAGGGCTTGAAAGAGTCCATCACCATGGAGGCCGATGAGGGTGGCAGGCAATGAGGAGCCTGGGCGCGCGGGCTGGAGCAGTACGGCAAGGTCGTCCGCACGCTTCTTGACGGTGGTGAACTTGCGGATGGAGTTGACTATCATGTCATCCATGCGAGAGGCGAAGCCGGCATCGGCGAGGGCTACGATGCCGGTGGTTGCCAGCAGCGTCTGGAAACGCTGCATGGTGCGGGGCCGCAGGCCGACACCTTGGATGATTTGGCACAGCTGACTGCCTCTCGCGTCCATCGCCTCTACAGGTGCTTGTGGCTTCTGGTCACTTGGTCTTGGATTGGAGTGAGAAGTGTTGCGCAGAGACTTAGGAGTAGATGGATTGGAGTGGTGGGGCGCCTTTATATGAGAGTCCAAACTCTGTTGCATTCATATCGTGTTGGCTCTATTCTTCTTCTCCAATTAATTCCCTCTGCATGTAATTGAGGATGCATCATTGACCGTTCAACATCTCGGGAACCGCTACCCTCTCCCTCCTTGGCATTCAAGCACCTATGGAGGCGACTACCACTCGCGTCATCTATCGCGTGTCAGGAGACGTTCTCATCGATGACGAGGTGCCTATGGCGACTTCGTACATTTCAATACGATATGTCAGCTCAGTCTTTCAAAGGTGCTCATAGGGGTAGGGTGTGCGTGTGTGTGTTCATAGGGGTGAGTGTATGCGTGTGTATATGAGTGCCTGTGTCTGTACTATGTCAAAAAAACATAAATGCTGTCAAAAAGAGACTAGTCAGTACACTCAATATTGTGCACTTCGGAGAGGAAAACGAGAGAAGTACGTATTTATTTACGGTGCAGATTCACTCATTTTGCTCCATATGTACTTCGTCTCGGTGTAGTCTAGTCACTTATTGGAATCTCTAGAAAGGCAAATACTCCTTTCTGGTTTACAGGGCTGTACTAGAAGTTACGTACTACAATAGTGGGCTCACATAGCAATTTTGTCTCATGCAAGAGCCTGGCTATATGCGTGCTCCAATGTTCGCAACTGCCACGTTCGGGTTGCGCTTGGGTTTTCGCCTCTTTGAGAAGATGAACAATGATGTTACTACTACTGCTTCTACAGTGTCGAATCCACTGATGCTTGACCGTCCATAAGCAAAAGCTTGTCCTCGTTTGCGAGCAACCGCGCGCATGGGCGAGGGAGAAGGCGTGTAGTAGTAAAATCAAGCTTCTCCTCATTGTACGGGTTGACGCGACACATCATAGCACTAGCACCACATGCTTGCCTCTAAACTTGGCTGAAAGACCCGCAGTGTACAATATATTTGCTGCAACCTCTAACAATTACCCACCATAAATTAAAATATATATTCCTATCTTGACCGGATGAGCGTGCAAACTACAATCACCAGGATGACAGGTAGGGCCAGAAGACTATAAAAAAAACTTCAAGACAACCACATAGCATGGAGCCGACCCCAATGATTTTAAGCTTACAGGCGCGGTATACTCTATCCTAGACTACGCTACAAATGAAACTGCCACACGAGCGTCCGGGCTGCGCTTGGCTCTTCGCCTCTTCAGGAAGTCGAACAATGATGGAGTACTACTGCACTGGAGGAGTACTACAGTACGCTTCTGGCCATCTGACACTGATTGAACTGCTGCATGTCCATTGCGTGCGGGAGGGAGAGCATGTAGCGAAAGCTTCTCCTAGTCATGCCAGCCACCACGCTCATGGGAGAGGGAGGGATGCTCCTGCCTTTGCGTGTATGATAGGTGGGCCCAACAGGTGGGTGCCCAACCTATCATACAGCCAAAGGCAGGTGCCGTTAAGTTCGTGAGGGAGAGGGTAATCAAACTTCTCGTTGATGTACGAGTTGTCGTGACACATCAAAGCACTGCACTCAATATATTTCAATAATTTGCATTTACCGATGCATTAATTACAATGCATGCATGCATGCCGTGACTCTCCTTTTGATACTTGCATCTGTTGATTTTAGTGCACCTTGAAGTAGTATAAATATGTGATGGTAAAGCTTTGTAATGCCCCGGCCCTAAAGCGAGAGATGGTTGTGCACGAGGAGGGCGAGATCATGTAGACGGAACATGACCCGACGATGGATCTCTCTAAGGTCTCGATGGACCTCACCGTGCTCCACTGCCCCTTGTGCCTCTGCCCATTGATGCCTCCAGTGTATGAGGTTCGAATACACCTCGTCCGTTCAACTGATCGAGCAAGGTGCAGGTTTCTTGATTGATGTGCTGTTCGATTGATTTCTGCTGTGCAAGGGAGGGCACCTGGCCTACACGGACTATCACGTCGAGTGCCCCGAGAACCAGCGGCAGTGCCAGAAGTGCGAGCACGGCGGTGGCTTCGACGTGCGGAACACGGCGGTGGACGCCGTCCTTTCATCAGTGAGGGTGGAGTGCCCGCATGAAGGCTATGGGCTCTATGTCACTTACCATAAGCTTGTCGATCACCAGAGCATGTGTCCGCTTGCACCCTGCAAATGCCCCGTGCCCGTCTGTGGCTACCAAGGCCCGCCATCGGTGCTCTACCACCACATCAGCACCGCGCATACCATGCCCGTGCACAGGATCCACTACGGCAAGGTGCTCCAGCTGCAAGTACCACTTTCGGAGCCACAACTCTTGTTGTTCGCAGAGGAGGATGGCCGCGCATTTTCCTTGGTCGGCGACATACTCGACATTGGCGCACCTATCATTGTGTCGGTCATCTGCATCAGAGCGGGGGCGTCCCCACTGCCGCACTACGTGGCCAAGCTATGGGCAAACGACCCGCCGGGGGAGCCCAAAGGCACGACCGACGCCGTCAAGGTGGAAATGGAGGTGACAAGCAGCAAGGATCCCGACAACATTGCCATGCAGGAGCTGACCTTCTTCACAGTTCCGCCCAAGCTGTTGGCCGGGGCTAAGCTGGTGTCCCTCCACATTCAGATTGACAAGCTCAACTCCTAAATGTTTCTACAATGCCTTCTGTTTATCTTAGTAATATGCTAATATAGGGATTAGCTCGGTCTACTTTAGCTTAAGAAATGGTGGGTTTTGGTGGTGATGCAGCAATTACTTCGGCATCAGATCAGTAATTTCCAACAGTCGAACGGATATTTTGTGTTTGTTGGATATAAAGTTCCTTTGGGTAAGAAGTACTACTTGTCATCAAAATGGATAAAAGGAGATGTGTGTAGACATATTTTAGTTCTAGATATGTCCCTTTTTATCCATTTTGATGACAATTACTCCCTCTGTTCCACAATACACGCCTTCCATTTGTCAAAATATAGATGTATCTAGACATGTTTTAGTATATAGGTACATCCATTTTTGGACAAATGGAAGTCAATTAATCCCTCCGTTCGGAATTACTAATCCAAGAAATGAATATATCTAGATGTATTTTATTTGTATATACATCCATTTTTGTGACAAGTAATTCCTAACGGAGGGGGTAGCATTTTTTTTGAAACAAGGCAAAAGATTTGCCATTTTCATTGATTAAGGAAGAAGATTTTAGCTAAGTAGCCGCAAAGCGGGGAACAAAGAACTACTCTCGCGGCATTACAATACTCAAATGGGTGGCACCTGCCAAAGCCCAAACATGGGCCTCGTCTTGGGAGTAGCATTTTGGAATGGAGGGAGTATTTGCTTGTTTGTTCACGAAGTGTTTCATACTTGTGCGAGTTGACGCGACACATCAAAGTAGTACTACTACTAGTAGTACTCCCTCCGACCCTAATTTCTCTATGCATAAGTCGAGGCGCAGATACCAAGTAGGGCCTTGTTGTGTTGGACAACTTACAGGACTGCACACCAGGCAGACGAAGCTCGTGTCATGTTGGTGCCGTGTGCGGCCCGCACATTAACCAAAACCTCGCGCCTCCAGCTGCCTCCGCGTTTTAAACCTCTCAATCTCAAGGCCAAGGAGCAACGTGGATCCTATGATAGAGCCAATTGGATGGTTGAGAACACTACAATTCGTAGCTACAGATGCGTGTGTGACTCCCAGATGCAGAGGCCGGGGGTCATCATCCTCCTTTTCGAGAAAAAACAGATGCGTGTGTGAGAGGACGAGTGCATGCGTGCACCTCTTCTCTTCCTGTATAACGTACTAAACTCAGAGTACACATGTATGTGGGTGGTATCGACCTAGGGAGCTAGAGATGGTGCGTGCGAGAAGTCCCGAGAGATAGGTTTAATGCGTCTGAAAAATAGACTAGCCTATAGCTCTCCACGCGGCTATTCCTGTCGAACGCCCCAATAACCGTAAGATATGTATCCGACGGTGCCAGTTATTGCACGCACACAACAGTAGAAAAAGAACTACCATGGCATATGCTACACTACGGCCGAGAACACGCCCCCACATTACGCCATCTGGGAATAGTGCCGCACTTCGAAACTAGAACCGTCAATAAATTTTGAGCTTGAGTCTTGTCACATTCCAAATTACTACTACTACCATGCTATATTGAATTGCAAACCTGTTCACACTGATCACAACCTAAACGGTTTCCCACTTAGGAGCATATTAGTACCCGGTTATAAATACTACTATGCCAAGATGACTGCATATTCCTCCTCAACTCCTCATCCACAAAAACAAACAAGTAATTTAGCATCCTTCCCTTGCATTTGCCGTGGCCAGCGTGAGTTCTGGGTTGAGAGATTACCACCAGGGAGAGGCAAGAATGGAAGCGGAAGCACGAGAGATGTCCCGCCTCGCCGCGAAAGCAGCCGACATGTCCCGCCGCGTGGAAGTAGCAGCACAGAGGTCCTGCCGCACCGCCAAAGCAGCACGGAGGTCCCGCCGCACCGTCGATGCAACAGACTGGTCCGGCCACACCGCAGAAGCAACAAAGATGTCCCACCGCACCGTGAATGCAGCAAAGATGTCCCGCCGCGCTGCGGCAGCCTTGGAAAATGTCTCGCGGGCAGGCGACGACTCTTACAAGAGCATGCATGCGATCATCCATAGCCAGATGGATCAGATCTCCGGCTGGGCGAGGTTGCAGGACGACATGAAAGCCTCGTTTGAACAGGCTACCTGCGTCATCTAGCAACTAAGGGAGGGCAATGAGAGGCTCCGGGCCGAGCGCGACCTGCTGAGGGCGAAGATCGTCCGAAGTGCAGACCAGCAGGAGGAGACCTGTGCCTTGTTGAAGAGGACCGGCGTCATCGTCAATAAACTTATGGACGAGAATGACATGCTCCGCATCGAGCGCCAAAGGCTGGTGGAGGAATCCGTGGATGCTCTCAAGCAGCATCTTGAGAACACGAAAGATCTCATTGCCGCTCGCCGCAGAGACTAGTTCCCGCAGCCTGCAGTAACGCATCAAGAAAGTAGAGATCAGCGAGCCAGATGCTTGTCTTCCTTCTTCCTTTGCCCTTGTGTATTTCGGGCGTAGCCGCATGTGGCTTTTTTAGTTATCTTCCTAATTATGTAAGACAATTATTATCCACTGTCGTCGTCCTTATATATTCATCAGTCTTGCTATAAGTCACAGTAGATGCTAGGTCCGCCGGATCTTATATCAAGATCCGTGCTTTCAAATTTTCTTTTCTCTCTCTTAAATCTCAGTCGAGTGAGACATAGCCACGCCATTAATGGAGACCTTGGGAGAGAGGTGTACGGCAGATGGAGGTCAAAGGGCTCTCCTCCCGATAAGCACGCACAGGGGTCTGATCGCACACCTCTCGTACTCAAATAGCTACCCTGCATGGCGCCTCCTAGCTAATAAAAAAAGGGGACGGGTGGCGGCACGTAAATGGTACTAGTAAATAGAACGCCCACGGTTTCAACAATACTTGTGTTTCCGATTGTAACGTGACAACACTTGTTCCAAAATGACTTTGTTGATTGTTAATGTGTGCGCCTTCGCAAATCGGACTACAAAATTACCACAGCATGTTGGTGCCATGTCATGGCACCAAGCCAAGTTTCATTATTTTCATGCGTGTTTTGGATTTACAGGAATTAAAAAACTAAGTTTCTCAATGTTTCCAGCCCAGCCACGACGCCCAGAATTCTGAATTTCATTCCCATTTCTTGCATGGAACCTAGAAATTTACCCGAGGACACACATGTGATTTTGTCAACCAACTTTGGTGAAGTGGAGCATGTGCTTGTATTTCAAATTTGAATTATGCACATAAAGGTGACACATTCCCTCTCAGAACCACGAGCCTTCTTGAGAGAAGCTCCGATTTGCAAGAAGCTTATACCAAAATTTATTCCTATTCGGCCATTTTTTTACCACAGCATGGTACTACCATGACATGACACCATGCCAAGTTTCATGATTTTCAGGCGTGTTTTGGATTTACAAGAATTTTAAAACCAAGTTTCTCAATGTCCTCGACCGAGCCAGGATGCCCAGATGTTTGAATTTTATTGCCATTTCTTGTATGGGACCTAGAAATTCACCTGAGGACACATATGTGATTTTTCAACCAACTTTGGTGCACGGGAGCATGCACTTCTAGTTCAAATTTGAATTATGCACATTAAATGACCAGAAACTCAATTAATGTATAAAAAAGGCCAAACGAACCCGGAATAATTCCAAAATTTAACAGGGCACTCATGTAGTTCTATGTTGCCTTTGTAAAGAAACTCAAGGGGGACAACGTATATCGTTTCGCACTCAAAGGTGGCACGTTCCCTCTCAGAACCACGAGCCTTCTTGAGAGAAGCTCCGGTTTGCAAGAAGCTTATACCAAAATTTGTTCCTATTCGGCCAATTTTTTTATCACAGCATGGTACTACCATGACATGACACCATGACAAGTTTCATGATTTTCAGACGTGTTTTAGATTTACAAGAATTTTAAAACCAAGTTTCTCAATGTTCTTGGCCGAGCCACGATGCCCAGATGTTTGAATTTTATTCCCATTTCTTGCATGAGACCTGGAAATTCACCCGAGGACACAGATGTGATTTTTCAATCAACTTTGGTGCACGGGAGCATGTGCTTCTAGTTCAAATTTGAATTATGCACATTAAATGACTAGAAACTCAATTAATGTATAAAAAGGCCAAAAGAACCTAGAATAATTCCAAATTTTAACAGGGCACTCATGTAGTTCTGTGTTGCCTTTGTAAAGAAACTCAAGGGGGACAGCGTATATCGTTTCGCACTCAAAGGTGTCATGTTCCCTCTCAGAACCACGAGCCTTCTTGAGAGAAGCTTCGGTTTGCAAGAAGCTTATACCAAAATTTGTTCCTATTCGGCCAATTTTTACCACAGCATGGTAGTACCATGACATGACACCATACCAAGTTTCATGATTTTTAGACGTGTTTTGGATTTACAAGAATTTTAAAACCAAGTTTCTCAATGTGATTTTTCAACCAACTTTGGTGCACCGGAGCATGTGCCTATAGTTCAAATTTGGATTATGCACATTAAAAGTCCAGAAACTCAATTAATGTATAAAATGGCCAAACGAACCCGAAATAATTCCAAAATTTAATAGGGCACTCATATAGTTCAATGTTGCCTCTGTAAAGAAAATTAGGGGGAGGCAGCATATATCGTTTCACACACAAAGGTGACACGTTCCCTCTCGGAACCACGAGGCTTGTTGAGAGAATCTCCAGTTTTGCAGGAAGCTTATACCAAAACTTGTCCCAATTCAGCCAAAAATTATACATATGAAAACAGGGTTTGGATTATCCCGAACATCTTGCTACCTAGACCAATAATGTACTATGATTTGAATTCAACATAAAATGGATACAAATATTTGAATTGGAGATCGTATGGTACATGTAGTTCATAGTGAAATATGATTACTGCTATATGCCTGTTTTTTGTTATCAAGATAATATTTAAATTATTGTATAACTTGACAACAATCGTATTCAAATAAGGAAAATTGATTCAAATTTAGTCCATATGGTAGATGACAATATATATGTTCACATGGTGGAGTAAAATGTTCATATATGATGGAAGATCAAAATGCACGACTACATCAATTATAAACTGCAAGGTCACCTAACGATATATTAGAATTCAACATAACATGGATTCAAAAATTGAATTCGAGATCGTGGCATTTGTAATCATATAAAAAGGGACATTACTCTTTCTTTTGGTGGGAATTGATTTGTTTTTTGTTGTTGTTCAGGGAAGTGCGAATCGATTTGGTAGTGTACAGGGCAATCTTGTTCTCCCAATTTTTTTACATTTTTCTTGTAGTTTTTTCAATGGAATCTATAGCAATATAGTAAAAGGGGACATGACTCTCTTGTGTCTTGTATGAATTGTTTTTTTTACACGTTAAGTTTGTTCTGCTAAACAAGGAATCCGCACCTTGTTATCCCGAAATTTTCAAGCTCGAGTATCTTTTGTCTCACCTGCTTTGAAACTCCCGCCTCTTCAACCTGCGCCGCGCCTTGTTATCCCGAAATTTCAACGCGCATGAAAACTCCCTCCTGATCTGAAATCAGTCCCGCAGCCCAGACACGCGAAATCCCCTTTCTACCCCTCAGCAAGAAATGAAGCTCCACGTCATGGTGTCAAAACCGGTGGGGGTATGCTGGTAACTTACTCTACATTTCGGACAAGCGCGTCCCTAGCCATGGCTCTCCCTCCCTTCCCCTTCTCCCCCCATTCGTACACCGAGGCCGCCAAAACCCACGAAACCCCACGCTCCTCCACCGGCCTCCCGACCGCCGCCCAGCTGGAGACTCTTCCCCGACTACGTCGTCCATCGCAACAGCTCGCTGTCCCTCATCCACCGCACCAGATGAGGATCCGTCGTTGATCTCGTCGTCCCGTCGGATCTGCCGCCCCATCCTCCACCTCCAAGGAGCTGCCCCGACGTTTGCCTCATCTATTGCGCCACCTCAATCCCCACATCGCCATCTTGACCTGCCCCACCAGAACCGCATCACCCTCACCAATTCCTCTAATGAAGCTGAGGCCAACTCGGCGCCACCAAGGAGGTTCTGCACTCACCACTGCATTTTATATTTTATTTGATCTCACAGGTCTGCCGGTGCTTGATACCGAGCAGCCATGGCGGGTCTCCATCGACGGCGCCGTCGCCAGCCACATCATCCATGACATCTGTACCCCATGTCATTGCTTCCTTGGCGGTGACTTCCATACCGGCACTAGCTGCAGCTGCTCCGGCTCTCGCTCGCGCCACGGCTCTGTTCTTGCTGTCGGTCGCGCTGCTGCACTGCTCTTGCTTTCATTCATGCTGCTGCTCTGCTCTGCTATTGCTGTCGGTCACACTGCTGCTCCGCTCTTTATCTAGTTCTTGCTGCTTCTCTGCTCTTGCTCTCGCTCGCGTTGCTGCTGCTACTGCACGACCTCCGGCAGCTACAGGAGTTGCTACTTTAGCACTCGCTCGCAGTGCTACTGCACGACTTGCTCTCTGCTAGTGCGTTCCTTGCTTGAGCATTTGCTAATTTAGATCATTGCTTCTCTGCTACTAGTGCTCGAACGCCCTAAACATCTATTGCAATGCTCTGCTACCAGTTCAATTAGTTTTGACTGTAAAATTCAGATTCGATTATAAAGTTCAGTTTCTTCAGTTAAGTTCAGAGTGAACAGTACTTGCCAGCATCTGTCGGAGCGGCCGTGGCGCGGTTGATACGTTTTACATCTAGCACTTTTTGTGATGTATTTTACATCATCTATTACAGATGATATTAGAGTTCCACTTCGGATTAATGTTGTTTGTCTTGTCCTGCTTCAGCCTCGCCGCCGTACACCTCACTGGAGCTGGTCCAACGACGGAATCGTCCATCACAGCAGAGCAGTACCCTCGGTGCCGTTTCCAGAGGCCTTAGATCCTCTTCCCCGCCTCCAACAGTCACACCAGCATCACCATCCTCCACGTCCAACCCAATGATGCTGAAGTCCACAAGGCTATGCCAAAGAGGTTGTACACTCGTCGCATCACTTTGTTACTCTACATTAATGTTGATCCCTCAGGGATCCTTTGCTATGGAACTACTATGGTACTACTATTCATGCATTTGGTTAGAAGGAGTGGAGCAAAGCAAAACTGGAGGATTTTTTTCCTTTGGTGTCTCTTTCGAAGAAAAAACATAGGAATTTTAATATTCACTTGGACGTCCTTTTCAAATTAATATGCAGGAAGAACAGAACTAATTGCATTACTGGCATAATAAGATTCTTATTTTTTCATTTTCACATGGTTTGACTTTAATTTGACCACGTTTGTCCATTCCTGTGTTCTTCCATTTCATGTGAACCAAACAGCCAGGTTGACCGAAATCCTATGTTTCCAAATGCTTTGTTTTGCACGTGCATTCCTATCATATTCCTGTGTTTTTCCTGTCCCTGCGTTTATAGAATCCTCCAATTCTAAGGAGCCCTTATAGATTTACTTCATTTTCAGATAGGCGTCAAAGAAAACTCTGTGTGTTATGTCCTGCTCCTGCCATGCCATCATCCACCCCACTTGAGGTGCACCATCGACAGAAGCATTCACTGCAGTAGAGATCCCCCCTGTAGACTTTCTTTCGCCACCTCAGATCATCTTCCCCGTTGCCGGCAGCCATGCCAACTGCATTACCATCATAGACTGAGTAGATGAACCCGAGGACTACATAGTTCTGGAAGAGAGGTCGTAGTATTTCATGTTTTCTTACGTTATACATGGGTTATTATTACCTGCTATTTTATCATTCAAACTTGAGTTTTAAAATGCCCGTGGGTCTCATATCTAGGCAACAATGAATAGTGTCTATCTACTGTCTGGTTCATCTGGGGTCTTCTATGTGGTTCATGTTGGGTGGGCAACAAACAATAGATGATCCATTGCCTATCTTTTTAAACTGAAGCTATAATCTACTTGCTATCATTAGTTTTGGATCCATCCACTCGTTTGCTACCATCAGTCTTGATTTTTGCATGCATCCCTTAGGCCTTACAAAATCTAACTATTTTTGTATTAAGCATGTCAGATATTGTACACAATCATACTGAACATGTAGAGAAAAAGAGACGACCGTTGCGTGGGAAGATAATGTCATGCAGACGCCGCTCCATGGTGGGCGAAGTGGGGCCCCCCTCCCGCATTTCCAGATTGTATTCTAGAGGAAGATAACTGTTCAGATGGGGATTCAGAAGGAGCCGACCACACTTGTTTACCACCTGAGGTGTTTGCTCGAACCTAGCATGCTGATGTTGGTCATATCATGCATATGGCACCCCGCATTGCTTACATTATACATCTTATATGTCATCAGCTTAGTTTAGATTTGCTTTATGTGAATGCCACCTGTTTGGTTTCTATATCATACGCCCACCATTCCTAAATATTTGTCTTTTTAGAGATTTCAACAAGTGACTACATAGGAACAAAATGAGTGAATGTACACTCTAAAATATGTCTATATACATCCGTATGTGGTAGTCCATTTGAAATCTCTAAAAAGACAAATATTTAGGAACGGGGGGAGTATATGGGAATTATGCAATGCCATCTTCTTTAGCCAGGCATCATGTACGTGAATCATGCAATGCCATCCTGTTTAGCCAGTCATCGTATATGTGAATTGTATCGTGCCATATTTTTTTTTTCATAATGTATTCCATTTGTCAACAATGTTTATACATTCTCTAGTCTTCCTGTGCATCAGCCATTTGAGTCGGTCATGGGAAAATCTGGAGTGAAAACAAGGTCTTCTGAGCAGTCAGTGCTACCTGTCGATGCAGATTTTTTGCTGGTTACAGATATCTCCTCAGAGGAGGATTCAGAGACAGATGACCAGTCGTATCCCCCCCGAGGTGCATGCTCTAACTTGGCAGGGTTATATTGCTCATATCATGCATATGGTGTCTTGCATTGCCATGCCATCTGCTTAGATTAGACATGCTTTGTGTGAATGCCTCCTGTTTGCTTTCTATATTAGATATGTGAATTATGCAATGCCATGTTTTTCAGCCAGTTATCATATATGTGAATTATGCACCGCCATGTAGCCAGGCCTCATATATGTGAATTATCTCATGCCATATTTTTTTCATTACGTATTCCATTTGTCGACAATCTCTATATATTGAACTACTCTTCATGTGTATCAACCATTTGAGCCGGTTATGGAAAAATTTGGAGTGAAAAAAAGGTCTTCAGAGCAGGCAATGGTACCTGTTGAAGCATATATCTCAATGGTTACAGGGAGCTCCTCAGAGGAGGATTCAGAGACAGATGACCAGTCCTATATCCCACCTGAGGTGTATGCTCTAAGTTGCAATGTTTATATTTCTCATATCATGCATATGGTGTCTTGCAATGCTTAGTTTAGACATCATATGCACAATATTGAATTCCATCTGCTTAGTTTAGAGATCATACACGCGAGTGCCAGGAGCTTAGTATATGAATCAATTATGTCAATTATATCATGCTATCCTGTATACTTAGACAACATGTATGTGAATTATTTCATCCAACCTATTTTAGAAAGACATCATATAGTTTTGTCATGTCATCCTATTTAGATACTCATCATATGTTGAATTATGCCATTATATCCTGTTAAGTTATCCATCATATATCTGGAACTGTGTCATGCTATCCAGTTTAGTTAGGCATCATATATGTGAAATTGTGTCATGCTGTCCTGTTTGGTTAGACAACATATATGTGAATTACCACATCTGTCTATCATACAATGTCTGTACGTTCAATTTATTTTCTTGTTTATCAGCCATTTGAATTGGAGGGGTGATGGCAGTATCTAAGGGAGCAAAAACCCGTTCTTCACAAAAGATAGTGCTGCCCATCGATGCAGATAGAACCATGGTTGTACTGGCCCACAAACTAGCCCCACCACACATAATCGAGACTCTTCCAGATTGCACACTTACACCGTTGGGCAGAGAACCAGCTACAACCCATCTAACCGCAACCCCAGCGGATAGTAACCCACTTCTAGTTGACAAAGCACCATGTCCACCATAGAGCACCCCCACACAAGAAGTTTGTAAAGCAACTACAGTGCCCAAAGCACGAAGACCACCACAGCTAACCCAAACTCCACGTTTAAAGCAGAAGAGCAACTGTTCTCAGGTCAGATTCCGTAGCTATGGTCCATACTCCTTTGCTGTTGCATCACTGTATTTACTCATACCAACTACTTTCGAATTTGAAGGATCCAATTGAAACTCCAATGGCGCAACAGGTATGTTTTAAACCTATTTATTTAACTGGATTGCTGTTCTAACTTCTTGCTCTATGTTGATTTCAGTTTAAGTTGTATAAACAGTTATGTTCTCATGTGATGCACATTACAAGTGTTGCCAATGCTGTGTAGTTTCTCACACTTATATTCTGTCTATGCTGCTGTGTCTTAAAAATATATGAGTTGAACTGTGTCTCTATCTTGATTAGGCAACATAAACTAGAATGATATGGACAATACAGTGACCATAGTACATAGATATATGTTTGTTTCATGTTGTTATCCTGTCCACCTTACTACTGAACCGGTTTACCAAAATGAGTTTCGTATACTACATGCTAAACCTGTGATGTGTCTGCTTGTTTCTCTTGTAGTATGCAAACAAAATATTGGAGAAGAGCACCCCACTATGCAATGGTAGAGAAAGTAATGCAGATAAGGTTCAAGATAGTGAGACAACCCTGTTGGTCTCCAAGAAAGGTGATAAAAATGATCTTGTAGACAGTGAGAAAACCCCACAGTCATGCGTTGATGTAGTGTTCGAGTTACTGGCCAGTACCGCTGGCACAAGCTCTTCGAACTCGCTGCCTGAATCACTTCAGCTTCTTCAGTCTCAGCTACAAGCTGAAAGGCATCAGTCAGCTGTGCTGCGGCAAGAAGCCAAAGGACTGAGGAAGTCCCTGCAGAATTCAGATGCGTACTTTCTTGTGCAACAACAAGCACTGGAGGATTTAAGCGCCAAACAAGAGAAAGTTAATAAGCTTGCTAAGCATCTTGCCAGCATTATGGGTACCCAGGATATTGTTTCTTGAGACTCTTCTGAACTGGTTTCATTTCTGGACTTGTTTTGCTGCGGCGTTTATATGCTGCTTTGTTCCCTATATTTGCACTGGTGGCGAACTTTGATGCCCAGTGGATGTAATATGTGTAATAGCCATGATAGCCTAGCATAAGTTGCTTGCTTATTATTTCCTTGTTGTCTTGTTTATTTGTTTGCTTATATCAGTGCAGTTCTTTTCCGTGGTTTGCTAGTGGCTGCAATAACCTATTTTTTAAAACTAGGCCACAATAACCATGGGCTACATATTTACTATAGTGACACTGCGCCTCCTACCGACCGTAGAAACAATGGGCCTTCTATGGGCCGTAGAAAGAATGGGCCTTCTACGGGCCGTAGACAACAATGGGCCTTCTATGGGTCGTATCATCAATGGGCCTTATATGGGCCGTATGATCGATTGGCCAAACATGGGCCAATAACAGACCGCATTATGGCCGTAAACGGGCTAGAGTTGGAATCGTCTGTTCATGGTCCGACCATAATGGCCGTGGTTAATAGGTCGTATTTGATGACGCTATGAAAACGACCAACATATTAACGGGCCACAAACGGGCCGACTGTAACAACGGGCTGAATTTGGCCCACAAGCAGAAAATGGCAGTAACGGGCCGTAAGTAAAGAATGCTGGAAATGAGCCCAAGAATAAATGGGCCCTGAGAAGGCCGAAAGATAACATGGGCTGGAAACGGCCCAACGGAATAACAGGTCGTTAATGGGTATAAAGTGATATACTGTTCATTACAGGCCACTTTCACCATGGGCCGTTAATGGGTATAAAGTGATACACTGTTCATTACGGGCCAGTTTCACCACGGGCCGTTAATGGGCCAAGAGTTACAAAGGGCCTCATATGGTCCAAAAGACGTCATGGGCCATACATGCCGAGAAGTTAAAATGGACTGGAATCATATTGGACGGCCCAGATGACACAACTGGGCCTAATTCGGATAGGTCGTAACGGGCCCTGGGTTAGCGGGTTGTAAATGGGCTATATGCGAACAGGCCGTTAACAGGCTTTCCATGGGCCGGCCCCCACCTTTTGACCAAGTCAAATGGGCTGGCCTTTTCACAGGAATGGGCCTCTATTGGGCCGTGCCATGTGTTGATGTATCATAGGCGCCTTCTGTCCAATGAGTGGATGACATCTGTCCCAACGGTGAGGCGACACGTGTTTCCTCCAGCCAATGATGATTTTACACATGGAAAATCCCCATTGGTCGGGGCTATTAACGGGTTATCGGATCCAAAACCGGACCTGATAGCTTAACGGTGTTCCGTTACGGTGGATGCCACGTGTCGGTCACCCTTGATGAAAGCACTTATGTGACGCGCGATTTACCGTCATGGAAGTGGACACTTCCGTGATGATAATTTTGGTAATGTCACGGAACACTTCTACGACAGCACATGTATGACTATATTGATTCTGTCATAAAATCGTCATGGATGTACATGCATGACAAAAATCGTGACCTACTGTGACAAACACGTATCATCACAGAATTGTATTTTTTTGTAGTGATGGTGGTGGCTAAGTCCTATTTATAGTGGCCTTGGTCCTCTTCCCAAATGTTGGCGGGAAGGGATCCCACAACGGCCAGATTTGAAGGGGGACAAGAAGTACATCCTATCCTAACTAAAGTGGTCTTCGCCTGCAAAAAGCCTCTAGTCGAGACGCTGCGATGGGCTCGACGATGACCTCTGTCCTACCGTCCCAGCGGTGTTGGTCTTATTGCACCAGAATGGAAACCTTTGGCTGATTCCTCGGGACTCCGCGCCTGCTGCTTGCCTCCTTTGCACCAAAGAGGAAACTGGTACTCTGTGCCCGCTGGCTCCCACCTGGCCTTGATCGTCATGGCTCACGTCAGCTGAGCCTCGTGAGGCGCTCCTTGCATAGAAATCTTCGGGAGGCCGATCCCCTTGGAGGTCTTGATGTTGCCCACCTCGCAAGACTTGGCCCCTAGCGAGGGTATTGAGTTGTTGATGTTAAGCTGGGCTGTACTAGGCCGTCGATGGAGCCATGCAGTGGGCCACAGGCAGAGAAGTCTGGGTACCCCCATATCTAGAACATCGATAGTAGCCCCTTGGCCCAAGGCGCGCTCGGACTTGGCTTTTAGGTGAAGCCAAAGGGCAAGTGCGCAGCGCCGCAGGCCGTAACCGCCTGCAGCCTTGAACAACGCATGGTGATTGATGGGATGTGGGTGTCTCCGCTTCCCCATGCTGCCTCGGCAATCATTTCCGGCTGAAAAAAGGGGCTGACACTTGCGGCTGATCCTTTATTGCCTTCCTTTCGTCTTGCTCCAGATCCCCTGCTCTCCCTACGCCAGAAGAATCCTCCAGATCTGTTGACCCTCACCACCAAGCTCTCGCTGATGGCCACTGAGAAGGCTAATGTCCCGGCCTCGGTTGCTGGCCACGCCTGGTTTGAGCCGACGCTGATCACTCCCTCCATCACCAAGGAGAAGCTCTAGACTATGCTTCTCCTGATGTCGAGCGATGACAGCAAATGGGGGAAGACGGCACTTCGGGTCACCTCTGCTGAGCCAGAACCCGCAAACATTGCCTTTTACCCCTTCTTCCTGCACAACGTCTATGCAGGGTTGATTCCTCCTTTCTCCCGCTTCTTCTATGCTGTTCTCGACCATCATGGCCTCCACGCGCTCCACATTCATCCCAACTCTGTCCTCCTTTTGTCCATCTTCGCCTTCTACCGTGAGGCGTTTGTGGGAGTGATGCCCTCCATCACCATGCTCCGCCAATTCTTCTACCTCCACGTGAATGGCCACCATCCCGCAGGGTGTGCTGGCTTCGTTGGCGGCCCATGGCAGCAACGCGATTTCCCGCGCCGGGAAGAAGGTGGAGGACGTCCAGAACAAATGGGTCCTCATGGACACCAAGTGCTCCCATGACTTGCTGGAGCTGCCGACCGGGCTCCCGACCTCTGAGAAGGGGTGGTACTCCGAGAAGATCGACCCCCAGTTGAGGCGGTTGATGAAGAAGATGGAGGCCGACTTGAAGGCCGAGAAGCTAACGGGGGCCATGATCATCAAGGAGTTCCTGACGCAGCGCCTGACACCACTCCAGGAGCACTCCCGCCCCTTGTGGAAGCTTGGGGGTGCCGAAGACAAGATCCGGCTGCGCCAGGACAGCTTGCCTGACGAGGAGTTGAGCAAGGTCCTACTTTCCTTGACCGGGAAGGACCCGAGCGGCCCTCTAGATGATTGCCTCCCGTTGTACCGCTGAGAAGGTGGGGAGGAGACTACCGCCGCCATGCCTGTCTTCAATGAGCGCGGGCTTGTGTCGACGGGGCCTCCCCTGTCGGCCGCCTCCTTGGTGGATCTGTCCTCCGGCGACCCTTCCTCCAAAGCCACCAAGGAGGGGGAGGGGGAATCCTCTGCCTTGAGGCAGCGAGACCTCCATGGCTTCTCTGACGATGACGACAAGGACGCACATCCGGTCATGAAGTTGGCTCGCCCTGCCCGGGTCACCACGAGATCCCGGGGGGGGGGGGGGGGGCTCCTCGAAGAAGCTGAAGCAAGTGGTCGTGAAGAGGGGCAGGTCGGCACTGGTTCCCCCAGCCAGCACTCCTCCTTCGCCGTCGCCAACCCACGTCGTGCCGACCGCGTGCTCGCCTGCTCCCAAGAACACAGCTTCGGCCGTGCTCGTGAAGCCTGCACTGCTGAGCCTGAAGAGGAGCTACGTCGCCTCGGATCAGTAAGTGTTCCCTCTTGGACTTGCTCTTAGATCTCGATGCGATGCTTAGTTTCTTCATTTGATGTTAGGCCGCAGTCGGTGGTGAAGAAGAAGAAGGGGGTGTTGAGGCCGCCGAGGTCGAGCGCGTCGCGGCGGCTGCCGCGGCTTCGGCGCAAAGGGGTGTGGCGACTCCTATGACTTCACCAGCGGTGGCGTCCTCTCGAGGCTCGGAGGCCCAGCCTCAGGAGGAATCAACTTCCGCGGTAGGGCTGACCCTGGTGGCACCCATCCCCAACGTGACTGCTGAGGACACAAGGCCTCCGAAGCCCCCTGTCCTTCCTGCTGCCACAACTCTACCAATCTTGGCGCCGAGAGCATCTATTCTTCCACCCACCACGCCATGGGCCATGGTGCTCCTGCCACCTCCGGTACCCTGGTGGAGGCCCAATCCGCGCTGGACCAGGGTGATCTTCGAGGCCCGAGATGGCGCACGGTGTCGGGGCGTTTAGAGCTGGTCTCGGGGTGGCTCCTGGCTGACACGTCTGTTCGGGAGGCCTGGAGTCAAGCCGTGGTATCCGTGGAGGAGGCCTAGAAGGTGGCCGGCGTAGCTTCCGCCGAGCGTGATGTGGCGCTGAAGGAGGCCAAGGACGCCCGGGAGCGGTGCTATGCAGCGAAGGATGAGCTGAAGGCCCTCTGGGATCAGCAGGCCGCCCAGGCCGGTCAGCTCCAGGAGCGAGAGGAGAAGTTGAAGGCCCAGGAGGCTGCCATTGTTGATCGTGATGCTGAGCTGAAGGAGGCAGCCCAGAAACAGGCCACGGAGCGTGACCGCGAGAAGAAGTTAAAGGAGGAGGCGGAAGTGGCCCAGGCGTCCCTTGCCAAGGCCAAGAAGGCGGCCACCATGGAGCGCAGCGCATTCGTCTCCCTCGAGGCGAGGTTCCGCAAGGCGCGACATGAACTCTTTGGGAGCAAGCCCCAGGGGTCAGCGGTGACTCCGAAGGAGAGCCCTGCCGCTTTGCTCCCCGAGCTCATTGAAGCGCTCGAGGACATAGTCGCTGGGTTTGGCTCCATGGTGGAAGGTGAGGCCCGCATATTCTCTTCCTCGGCCCTAACGCGCACCTTCAGCCATCTCTATCTCCGAGACGCCAGCTCCGACTTCGCCGCCTTGCTCGAGCTCGTGGACCCTGACTCCTGTGACATTGCTGCTGACGCCGTGAAGGGTCCGCTGGAGGCCCTGCTGGTCAAGTTCCTCGCTGTTGGTCCCATAGCCGGAGCCGAGGGCAAGGGCGATGGCGACGTCGTCGAGGACAGGATTCCACAGGCGGGTGACGGTGATGGCCAAGGCTGAAGAGGTGGCTCGGCGGTGGCGCTTCTTCCCGTTTTTATTCTGCAATATGTAGCATGCCTCATGGAGGCGTAAGAACTTATGCTTGGAACAATATGTTTTGTAATAATTAGCTTATGGTTTCGTGATCTCTTTTTCCGTTGCTTTAGCATTCTGCATCGGCAGGGACCGACCCCGTGCATACCTCAGCCACCGCTAGGTCGTCCGGATTGCCAGGACGAGGCCAGGGGGTGAGGGGATACATGGCCAGTTAAGCTCCTGAGACATGATGCTCAGGAGTCCCCCTTGACGTGTGAACAACTTGGGAAAGGAGGTGCGAGGGCAAGTCTTGGCGTTCTACGTCGGTAGGGCCCGGCCCCGCGCATACCTCTGCCGCCGTTGGGTCGTCCAGATCGCCAGGACGAGACCAAGGGGTGAGGGGCTATGTGGCCAGTTAGGCTCTTGAGACGCGATGCTCAGGAGTCCCCTTTGACGTATGAACGACTTGGGAAGGGAGGGACGAGAGTTAGGCCTTGGTGTTCTACGTCGGCAGAGCCCGACCCTATGCGTACCTCAGCCGCTGCTGGGTCATTCGAATTGCCAGGATGAGGCCAGGGGGTGAGGGGCTACGTGGCCAGTTAGGCTCCTGAGACGTGGTGCTCAGGAGTCCCCCTTGACGTACGAACATACCATCATACCTTTCCTCGCCAGGCTCTCGCTCGGGAGGGGCGCATAAAGACTAGATCCGCGGGATCTGGCAGGGTGGCATACGCCAGGCGTGACCTGAGCATAGCCCCCGTACCCAGCCCCCTGGCACTACATACCCTCCCGAGGGAGAGCAACCAGGTGAGGCAAAGTAGTGAGCTCGGAGGCTCCCTAAGTTTGGTGCAGCCGTGAGGCTACCCTCAGTTGTTTATCGCCAGCGCGGAGCATGGCGCTTCGCTCTTGCACGGTCATAGACGCTCCTCAGCAGTGTCGACTGCCAGCATGGAGCATGGTGCTTCCACTGGTGCGTGGGAGGGGGCTCCCTCTGAGGAGAGCCCCCGGGGCGTGTACATCCCCGCCCTAACACGTGGCTTGCACGGCAGGGCTAGAGGAGGTGTGTATGGGCACTCGCGAGCCAGCGCGGGACTCACGAGGCCCTACCTCAAGGCGGGTTGCGCCTGAATTTGACCGGGAACACTTGTGTTAATCCTGCAAGATGGTTAGGCAACCTGCGCCGAATGAGTCTCCTGAGGTTATTGCATGAGAAGGCCAGACACCAACGACCCCAGGAGGTGACGTGAATGGGGCCAACCCTCCAGACAAAGCTCAGCCATTGGGCTTATCGACACTGCAGGTATGGACCTGAGCACAAATGTCGTGCCCAGTCTTCTCATGCAAAGGTCCTGAAGAAAAAACAACCGGTGCGCGGCTCCCGTGGTTATGAGGCACCAGGTGGCACGCCCTCACTCATCCGCCCATGATTAGCTCATGCGAGAACAAGGCACCAAGGGCCATGGGAGGTGATGTACACGGGGGCTGGCCGTGAGCCAGAGCTCAGCCTCTTGGGTTTAGCAACGCTGTAAGGATGGACCCGAGCATAGACGCTGTGCTAGTCCTTAATCATGAGGCGGTCATGGGTGGGATTGCGAGGGCGTGAGACGCTCTTAGCGATGAAGCACCGGACAAGCAATTGATAATTTAAGGCAGCTCATAGAGGAAGGTAAACTAGTTATGATAGATGCAAAAGGGATACATGTCGCAGGGACGACCCCACAGGTCTTGGGGATAATGCAGCCCGAGGGGCACCCCCAAACTAAACAAACTAAAAGATGTCACCTGGCACCGTTGCTGAAGAGATGTCGGGGTAGCAGAAGATGCACACTGCTGAGGTCGTTCCTCATGAGCCGCCTTGGCCCCGAGCCTCGGGAGACTCTAGGGGCTTGGTGGGCTCCTGAGGATCCATCTCCATCTCCGCCAGGATCGCCTGGTGCCTAGCCTCCCGAGCTGCTAGGATGTCCCGCATGCGGTGCTGAAATGCAACAGCTGCATCCGGCAGGCCAAAGGGCATGCAAACATAGCTGTGAGGGGGACCCTCGCATCGGCCGACACGGGATGGCCAGAAGAGCTGCTGGGACACGGCCCTGTTGATCCCTGGGATGTTGATGCAGACACGAAACTTCTCACCCTCTCCAGGGTAAGGAGCCGCACCCGACGGTGGGCGGCAATCGCCCTGCAGAACCCTTGCATCCTGAATCTCCTTGACTGCCTTGCTGATGAACTCCTGAGCACCTGGCGCCTCACGCCCTATGTGTTCTCCTAGGAAGCGTGCGCTGAAGCATGCGTCGACATGGTGCTCGAGTGCCTCCCTTGTGATGTTGGCTGCCTTGCTGATGAACTCCTGAGCACCTGGGGCCTCACGCCCTATGTGTTCTCTTGGGAAGCGTGCGCTGAAGCATGCGTCGACATGGTGCCCGAGCGCCTCCCTTGTGACGTTGGCCAGGTCTGAGGCCCTCCAGAGGAGAGCCCCCGAGCCCAACTTGAGACAGGCACCGGGCTCGCCTTCCTATGCGATAGGTGAAGGTGCCCCGTCCAGGGACGCGAGGCTCAATGCGACACTGTTGGGCGATGCTCCTCATGAGATCCCTGGCCTAGCTACAGCTTCTTTGTCATGGGGGCGACCTCAGGAGGGAGCACATCGCCCTCGTCCTTAGGGTTCTCGACTGCTGCAGCTTGGTAGGCACGCTCGAGATAGCACACCGCGTCCTTTTCCTCGCAGGCGACTGTGATGATGCCACTGCTCCCTGGCATCTTGAGGACATTGTAGCCGTGGTGCGTCGCCGCCATGAACTTGGCCAATGTTGGGTACCCGAGGATGGCGTTCTACGGCAGGAGAATGTCAGCGACGTCGAAGTCGATGAGCTCGGTGTGGTAGTTGTCGTGCTTGCCAAAGGTGACAGGGAGACGGACTGGCCCTATCGGATGCGTGGAACCATCAATCACCCCTGAGAAGGGCTTGGTAGGCTAGAGTTGGTGGTACGACACTTGGAGCTTATTGAACGTCTGGACAGAGAGAATGTTGAGCCATGCTCCGCCATCAATGAGGGTCTTGGTGATGTGCACGTTGCTGCTGATGGGCGAGCAGAGCATTGGGAGTGCGCCTGCTATGGCCACGCACTTGAGCTGGTCGGAGGAGTTGAAGGTGATGGCGTACTTGGACCACCTGAGCGGGCGTGTTGCCTCATGCTTGGGGAGCGCTGCGTTCACCTCGCGTGCAAACTGCTTGAAGACGCGGTGAGAGGCTGGGGCCTAGGAGCCGCCCAAGATGCAAGCGATGGCACGAGGCTCCTGGAAGCCCCTAGCCCCCTCATTCTGGTGATGATCTTCATTCCTTGTTGGCGGTGGAGGCAGCGGAGGAAGACCAGCGTTGCTTTGAGGCCAATCCTTGCGAGGCTGGTCCCTCCAGGCGCCCTCACGAGGCTGACCCCGCCAGCGGTCCTCCAGAGTCTGGTCGCGCCACTCCTGGCGATGGTCGCGGCGTCCCAGCATCCTCCACCTTGGCCACCTCCATGACCGTAGCCTCGATTGTTGCACTCGAGGCATCGACTGAGGCGCCCGTCACGGAGGGCCCTGAGCTCCTGGCAGTCGTTGGTGTTGTGGCTATGCACGTTGTGGAAGACGCATAACGGACAGCTACTCTTGGATGACTCAGGGTGGTCGCATCCGCGCTTCATCTCCAGTTCGGCTGCAAGCACAGCCGGCCCCTCGTGCTTCACGTCCTTGGCCTTGGCCTTCTTGTCTTCTGGGTCAGCATCGGGGAGCTCGAGGAGGGAGAGGCATCCCTCCTCAGCCCTCACGCACTAGTTCGCCATGTTGAACATCTCTAGGGCTGTGCAGAGGTCTTCATGTATGGTGAGCTCCTCCTTCATCTTGATGTCGCGGACACCATCGGTAAACGCTGAGATGATGGCCTCGTCCGACACCTTGGGGATCTTGAGGCGAACGTTGTTGAAGCATTGGATGTACTTCTGTAGGGTCTCTCCCGGCTGCTGCTTGATGCGTTGTAGGTCACCCACGGCTGGCGGGCGGTCGCAAGTGCCCTGGAAGTTAGCGATGAAGCGGTCACGCATCTCATCCAGGACCCCACAGGAAGGTTCAGGAGCCAGGAGCGTGCGCCATCCTTGAGGGCCATGGGGAACCAGTTTGCCATGATCTTCTCATCGCTGCTGGCCGCCTCGATGCTCATTTTGTAGAGCTGCAGGAACTCGACGGGGTCGACGGTGCCGTCGTAGCACGAGGGTAGGTCAGGCTTGAACTTTCCCGACGAGATGATGCTGCGCAGCTCCGGGGTGAACACACGGCACCCTGCTGTGGTCACAGGAGCTCGTCGGGGTGGTGGAGCTTGGCATTGGTGCTTGCGTGCTGCCACCACCATAGGCGACACACGATCTTGACGTGGGGGGGGGGGTGCTGGAAGCGCATGCGCACCTTCTTGGGGCCGCTGCACCACTTGACAGCTTGCTTCTTCATGCGCAGGTGCCTGATGCTGCGGGTCACGCTGGGGGCCGCCCGCCTTGGCTCGACGATGGCACACTGGACTGGAGGTGCCTCGTGAGCTACGTCGCCCGCGGCAGGAGGCTGCTGAGGTAGTGAGCAGGCCGGCACAGCGGAGTCTTAGGCGGCACTGACGAGTTCGGCGATGCGTTCGAGCCACTCCTCATAGAAGTCACCGACTAGGCGATAGCGAAGGAGCTCCCGCGCCATGAGCAGAGCAGCTTGCACGTTCGTTGGGCCGCGATGCGCATGGGAGGATGAAGCAGCCGGAGTCAGCGACGGAGTGGCAGTGCGCCCGTCACGGTGCACAGAGGCGTGCAGTGATGAAGCTTGCTGCTTGTGGCCAGCAGGGCCCGTGGCGGCGTTGGCCGCTGGTGACGGAGGACGACGAGAACAGCCGTCGCCCACCGGTGCTATCTGAGCAACGTGGACGGTAACCGTGGCCCGACGCTCAGCGCGAACCCGACGTGCGTCAGCCATGGAAGCGTCGAAGTGGCAGTGGATCGATCGACGGAAGAGAAGATCCACCGCACCCCTACCTGGAGCGCCAAATGTCGGATTTTGGGTTCCGCAAGGCCTTGATAGGTTCGAACTCTGGGGCGCATGCGGTGATCTCAACCTATCCAACCTGCCTACTTGCGATCCTCACATCCTAGCACGTCGAGTTCAAAGGGACAGAGAGACACATTAGTTTTTCCTAATTTGGGCCACCTTGCGGTGTAATACCCTACTCCAGATTTGTGGTGGATTGCCTCGGGGGGCATAGGATGAACTAGTACAGTGGATGAACAGCCTCAGAAGGTGAGGTGTTCTTGAGCTCAAGAGAGCTGGTCAAGGAGGAATGGCTTCGCTCCGTCTGGATCGATCCCCCTCTATGGTGGTGGCTAAGTCCTATTTATAGTGGCATTGGTCCTCTTCCCAAATGCTGGCGGGAAGGGATCCCACAACAGCCATATTTGAAGGGGGACAAGAAGTACATCCTATCCTGACTAAAGTGGTCTTCGCCTGCAAAAATCCTCTGGTCGTGATGCTACGGTGGGCTCGACGATGACCTTCGTCCTGCCGTCCCGGTGGTCTTGGTCTTGTTGCACCAGAATGGAAACCTTTGGCTGATTCCTCGGGACTCCATGCCTACTACTTGCCTCCTTTGCACCAAAGAGGAAATTAGTACTCTGCACCCACTGGCACCTGCCTAACCTTGATCATCATGGCTCATGTCAGCTGAGCCTCATGAGGTGCTGCTTGATAGGAATCTCCGCTCCTCGGAAGCTAGCCTGAGGAGGCCGATCCCCTTGAGGGTCTTGATGTCGCCCGCCTCGCGAGGCTTGGCCCCTCGCGAGGGTCTTGAGTTGTTGATGCTGAAGCTGTGCCGAAACAGGCCATCGATGGATCCACGCAGTGGGCCGCAGGCAGACAAGTCTGGGTACCCCCATATCCAGAACACCGACAGGGACAAACCAACCCACAAGGGGGTTGGCACGCCCCTCTCCCTGGCTGCCAGCCCTAGGGAAGGAAAGGGGGGAGGGCTAGCCCCTCCCGCCTTCCTCTTATCATGGGAGAAAGGAGGGGGGGGCACCTTCCCCTGCCTTTCCCCACTCACCTAATAAGGAAAGGGGGGCGGCTTGGGGTGGACCCCAAGTAGGATTCGACCTACTTGGGGTGCCTCCTGGAAGCCTCCCTCTTCCCCACGTATATATATGTGGGAAGGGGGCGCCACACATCACCACGACAATCTCTTAGCCGTGTGTGGGGCCCCCCATCCACAATTTGTCCCTCAGTCATATTTTCAAGGTGCTTAGGCGAAGCCCTGCGAATATATCATCACCATCACCGTCACCACGCCGCCGTGCTATCGGAACTCATCCACTACTTCAACGTCCTGCTGGATCAAGAAGGCAAGGATGTCACCGAGCTGAACGTGTGCTGAACGCAGAGGTGCCGTACGTTCAGTACTCGATCAGTTGGATTGCGAAGAAGTTTGACTACATCAACCGTGTTACTAAACGCTCCCAGAAAGTGCAACTATCCCTAGGTGGTTTTGGTAATTCATAACAACATATAGCTCATTGAGCTAATGCTATTCCAAGACAAATATTTCAGGAAAGATCAATGAATGGCATGGCATGGATGATGAAAGTGGATCCCTCAAAATATCAAGGACAAAGGATTGGCTCAAGCTCAAAAGCTCAAGACTTCATTTTACATTTTAGTGATCCAAGATCACATTGAGTCTATAGGAAAAGCCAATACTATCAAGGAGGGATGAGGTGTTGCTTAATGAGCCTCTTGCTTCATGTGCTTAGTGATATGCTCCAAATACCCTCAACTACTTTCTCACATCCTCATATGACCTAAACCTAAAGTCAAAATAGGTCTCACCGATTCTTTCTATCCGGCGCCACCAAGTTCAAATGTCATAGCCACTGCCACAAACCCTAGGCAAATCGGTCTCACCGAGATGGGATTGTAATCTCTCTGTTTCCCTTCGTAACGTTTCGGTCTAACCAAAGTGAGCGATCGGTCCCACCGAGATTGCAATGTGAATTCTCTGTTTCCTTTTCGTAACATTTCGGTCTCACCGAAAAGAGCGAATTGGTCCCACCGAGTTTACCTGACCAACTCTCTGGTTTGCTAATTACCAAAATCGGTCTCACCGAGTTTGTGTAATCGGTCTCACCGAGATTACGTTCTGCCCTAACCCTAACTATATCGGTCCTACCGAGTTGCATGTCAGTCCCACTGAAAATCCTAATGGTCACTAGGTTTACTAAATCGGTCTGACCGAGTTTGTTGATTCGGTCCCACCGAGATTGGTAAATTGTGTGTAACGGTTAGATTTTGTGTGGAGGCTATATATACCCCTCCACCTCCTCTTCATTTGTAAAGAGAGCCATCAGAACGAACCTACACTTCCAACTTACCAGTTTTGAGAGAGAACCACCTACTCATGTGTTGAGACCAAGATATTCCATTCCTACCATATGAATCTTGATCTCTAGCCTTTCCCAAGTTGCTTTCCACTCAAATCTTCTTTCCACCAGATCCAAATCCTATGAGAGAGAGTTGAGTGTTGGGGAGACTATCATTTGAAGCACAAGAGAAAGGAGTTCATCATCAACGCACCATTTGTTACTTCTTGGAGAGTGGTGTCTCCTAGATTGGCTAGGTGTCACTTGGGAGCCTCCGACAAGATTGTGGAGTTGAACCAAGGAGTTTGTAAGGGCAATGAGATCGCCTACTTCATGAAGATCTACCGCTAGTGAGGCAAGTCCTTCGTGGGCGACGGCCATGGTGGGATAGACAAGGTTGCTTCTTCGTGGACACTTCGTGGGTGGAGCCCTCCATGGACTCGCACAACCATTTCCCTTCGTGGGTTGAAGTCTCCATCAACGTGGATGTACGATAGCACCACCTATCGGAACCACGACAAAAACATCCGTGTCTCCAACTGCGTTTGAATCCTCCAAACCCTTCCCCTTACTTTCTTGCAAGTTGAATGCTTTAATTTCCGCTGCTATATACTCTTTGCATGCTTGCTTGAATTGTGTGATGATTGATTGACTTGTCCAAAGTTGCTAAAATCTGCCAAACTCTAAAACTGGGAAAAGGTTAAGTTTTTAATTGGTCAAGTAGTCTAATGACCCCCCTCTAGACATTCTTCAAGGTCTTACAAGTGGTATTAGAGTTTAGGTCTCCATTTGCTTTGATTTCCATAGCTTTTGGTGGTCATAGCCTTGGTTTCACAACCTCGGAGGGTATGGCGTCTAGCGAGGGAAATTATCACCATAGAGGTCCTTACTTTGATAGCACTAATTTTGCTAGTTGGAAGCATAAGATGAAAATGCATATTCTTGGACATAACCCCGCCGTTTGGGCTATTGTTTGTATTGGCTTGCAAGGTGAATTCTTTGATGGGAGAGAACCAAACCGTGAAGCTAGTGCCGATGAATTGAAGATGCTGCAATACAACGCTCAAGCTTGTGATATCCTCTTCAATGGTCTATGCCTTGAAGAATTCAACAAAATCAGCCGTCTTGAGAATGCAAAGGAAATTTGGGACACTTTGATTGATATGCATGAAGGTACCGACTCCGTCAAGGAATCCAAGTTGTATGTGCTCCAAAGTCAGCTTGACAAGTTCAAAATGAAGGATGGTGAAGGTGTCGCTGAAGTGTAGTCTAGGCTTGCTCTTATCACAAATGAGATTGCCGGCTTAGGGAGTGAAGAGATGACCGACAGATTCATCATCAAAAAGATCCTAAGAGCATTGGATGTAAAATATGATACCGTGTGCACATTGATTCAAATGATGCCCAATTACAAGAATCTCAAGCCAACGGAAGTCATTGGTAGAATTGTTTCTCATAAGATGTCACTCAAGTATAAGGAGGAACTTCACAACAAGTCAAGTGGTGCTTACAAAGCCTCATGTGAAGCCCCCACATCATCAAGTGAGAAACAAACCTTCAATGAAGAATTGAGCTTAATGGTGAAGAATTTCAACAAATTCTACAAGAGTAGAAGCAAATAAAGAAGCTCTAAGTCAAGGTCCTACAATGACAAGAGATCTTCCAGTCGAGAGCGCAATTGCTAGAATTGTGGGAGACCTGGACACTACTCTAATGAGTGTACGACACCCTACAAAAGAAGAGAAGATTCTCCTAAACAAAGATGTAGAAGAGAAGAATCACCGCCAAGAGAGAGGAGTAGAGATGATCGTTATGAACGAAGAACATCCCGGAGAAGCAAGGATTCGGAAAGGAAGGACAAGTCATCAAAGAGCTACACAAAACAAAGACATCAAGCTCATGTTGGTGAATGGGTATCCGGTTCTGACTCTAAACATCACTCCGAGAGAAGCTATCACTCCGACTCCGAACATACTCAAGATGAAGGTGTTGCCGGTCTAGCACTTGTGTCAACCAACTCCTACGACATATTTGACTCACCAAATAAAGGAATTGGAAGATGCTTCATGGCTAAAGGCCCTAAGGTAACTCATCCCGAGTATGTTGATTTCAATAGTGATGAAGATGACTTGCTAGGTGATGATGATTTACTTATTGACAACTCTAGTGATGAATACTATGATGAAACGTCAATTAATCATGCTAAACAAGATAAAACGAATGACAATGATAAGGAGAAGATTGAGCTTCTAACTAAAGAACTAAACACTCTTAAGTTAGCTCATGAAACTATCTTCGAAGATCATCGAGAACTTTTAAGGGCTCATGATAAGTTACGCTTTGAAAAGCTTAATCTTGAGCAGGAGCATGAGTTCTTAAAGGCAATCAATGATGATCTTCGCAAGAAAAGTTCTTCTTATATTGCCAAGCGTTTACTCTTATCTACTTACATGCCTCAAGTCAAGTCTAGTAACAAGAACAAGAAAGATTCTTCCTCTAGTAGTAACAATAACAATGCTAAATCCAATATTGTTGCTTCTAGTAGTTCTCTTGATTCAACTAATGATTCTCTTAGCCAAGTTACACTTGAGCAAGAAAATACCTTATTGAAGGGAATTATAGAGAAAGGTGTATACAGGATCCTTGCCGGGAGTAAGCAATTCGAGGAAATTGTACGCAAGCAAGGAAGGCACTGGAAGAATCAAGGTGTTGGTTTTGAACGAAAGTTCAATGCCAATGGAGTTGAGTGGGAAGAAGATCAATACCCCAAGACGAAGTTTGTTCCTCAACAAGAGAAGTATGATCCTACTTCCTTCAAGGGAACATAAGCACAAGATGATCTTCCACCACAAGGCCACAAGAACAAAGGCAACGACAAGCTTCAAGAGGAGATTGATGCATTTGAAGAAGCACCTAAGGCCTTGGTCAAGTGGGTTCCCAAGACTACGTCAAGTTCTACTTCATCAAGCATAACTAGTACACCAAGGATTCCCATCAAGATGATGTGGATCCCGAAGAAGAAGAACTAGAGAGTTCTTGAGGGTGACTCCGCCAACATTCTTCACTCATATCATTATGGCAAGGACAAGTGCAATCAACTTCCACATCTTGCACTAGTTCAAGGAGTCACAAACCCTCATGTTGGCAAGGCAAGGGACAAGGTAACTTACTGTTTTCATGGACATCATTTTGTGTGTGCATCACTCTATGTCTATGGATATTCTTGTTTGTTCCTTGTGGGACTAACCCGTGTAGGTATTGAAAGTGCAACTCACTCCAAAGGATTTCTCCAAAAGATCTACATCAATATTGAGCATCCACATCTTCAACACCTACATGAAGTCATCATCGACAAAACCCAAGGTTAGTTCATCCCTCAAAGGGGGGATCTCACATCTAGGGGGAGCTTAACTCTAAGAATTGAGTCAAAGCAACTCTAATGGTGTGAACACATCAATGCATTATGTAATAGTGGTAACCCCACTTGAGCTTAAACGATGAGTATGACCTATGATCAAATGTTCTCATTTGACTCCTAAGTCAATATACTCATATATAGATGACCTAGTCATCGCCAATTGTTTGATAGATGCTAGAATTGGTTGTGCATGCTTTGCCACATATTTCATTTGTCATTTTATTGTGTGAGCATGTTGGTTGCATATTTTACTCATTCGAGGACATCCACTTGTTGTTTTTATTGATTGGCTTCTTTATTCTTTGGCCAAGTGGATGGACAAGAATGCCTAAGAACCTTCTCTAGCTATCTATGCTTTTCTCGTCTCAAACTCTATTCATGCTACATCACAAAATTTGATCAAGTCAGATTCGAACCACTCTGTGTGAGGAGCACTTGGAGTCCCTGATTCATCATAGACTTAAACTTCCAAAACTTCTTTGTGATTTTCGGTCTGACTGATTCCTCCATTTCGGTCCTACCGAGATCACTAAGTTGATCTAGATTTTCATTCTCGGTGCAACCAATTTGAACTTTTCGGTCACACCGAGTTGCAGTAACTGTCAACAGTTATGCATCTCAGGGCCACCGAGTTGTTCCACTCGGTCACACCGACAGTGTCAGGCTATATATACTCACGGGCAAATTTTGGAAAACTTTCTCCGAAACTCCTCGCCCACGCATAGCTCGCTCTGCCTACTAGGTCTAGGGATCGTCGACGTCGTCGCCAACCGCCTCCTGTCGCTGGTCTCCTCCGCCATCAACAGTTTTCTTCTTCGCCGTTGCCACCGTAGCGAGTTCACCGCCGAACTAGGGTATGAACTCGATCACAGTGCTATCCTCGTCTGATTCTCAGCACATTGTGTTTGTAATGCATCTTGCCACGATTGAAACACTCCTATCCAGTCAATGCGATCCTTAGAATAGATGTGATTCTAAAATTTAGGGTTAGGTTTCCGCCGAAACCATCTCGGACCCACCGAGTTGAAAAACTCGGTCCCACCGATTTGGCTAACGCCATTGCACTTGTAAGTCTCAGTCTGACCGAGAATTACAAATCGGTGTGGCCGATTTTAGAACTTTGTGAAACCCTAGCAGTCTCAGTGCCACTGAACTATGACTCGGTCCGACCGAGTTCACTAGTTTAGGTTCCAAAACTGCTTCAGTATCATCGAGTTTGAAAATCGGTAGATCTGAAATGCTTTCTGTGGAAACTAAAACTAAGTTGAATCATTCTTTTGCAAAAATCTCTGCATTTTGTGATGCTCATCCAGTGGCTGAAAATATGAAGCTAAGGAAGGATGTAGGGTTGAGGCTATGGAGAATGACAGATCCATATGCCACCAGGAGAAGGACTACTGTTGATTACAGGTTCCACACCAAGGAGTAGCAGGACTTCTATGAGACAATCTTGTTGGACAAGAAGCCCATAGTGTGTGATATGAGGTGGGTCGACTGTACCTACATGAAGGAAAATGAGGAACAGTATCCTGGAGTGCAAGACAATTTTGTTGCTTGTGGAGTTGCAGATTTTGTTGGGCAGAAGCTCACCAACTGGAATGATGAACTCATTATGAAATTCTACTCCACAGCACATTTCTATCCAGATGGGAGGATATTTTGGATGTCTGAAGGAACGAGATACCAATCAACCATTGAGGAATGGGCAAGTCTGATCAATGCCCCAGAGGAGAGTGAAGATGACTTGGACATTTATTCCAAGAAGAAAATGGATCATAACACAATGTCACATATGTACAAGGAGATCCCTGATGAAGCACTTGAGATTTTCAAGTTTGGATTAGTTCATTTTCTTCTGTCAGGGCTGCCTACGATCAACTGGATCCTAAGGCACACTCTTTTGCCCAAATCAGGTGACCACAACATGATTAGAGGGCATGCAATTAACTTGCTTCATGTATTTGATGTGCCCCAGAAATTCAAGGTCATGAGCCTTATGGTTGAAACTATCAAGAGGACTGCAACAGACCATAAGAGAAGTTGTGGATATGCCCCACAGATTCAGGAGTTGATTAACTCAAAGATGGGCACAGGAAAATATCAGTTGGATAAAGAACATTTTGCTCTCTACCCAGACTTTGAGGACAATCAAGTTGTCATGAATGAGAATGAACCATCATCAGTGCAAGCTCAAGAGAAGAAGGAGAAAGCAAGGAAAGAGAAGGCTGCCAAGATGCCAACTCAAGAGGAGGCATCTGAGTACTTTTTGAAGAACAAACAGGAGCAGCTTGGTTACTTGATAGCATCAACACTGCGGATTGAGAAGGGGTTGGCCACCCTAAATCAAAACCAGGAGAGCCTGGAAAGAATCATGGAACAAAAATTCTATGATCTAGATGTCAAAGTAACTGAGATTCAGTCAGTTGTGGAACAGCTTCAGGATGACATGCATGAGAGGAAGGGCAAGACAACCACTGATGCATTTGCCAGAGTGCCTAGAGCTCAGAGGTCAGCTGCAGTGCCTGTGACAAACACTAGAGCCACATCATCTGCACCAGCTCCAGCACCAACTCCTCCAGCTCCATCTACATCGATTGAAGCCTTCATTATTGGAGTTATCCGGACGCCACCACCACCTGAAGACCGAGCCTGAGAGTCGATCTAGCACTATGCATTTTCTATGAACTTTTTGGTAAATTGTTGCCAAAGGGGAAGAAAAATGTATAGATCATAGGCTTCGAGAGAGAGAGAGAGTGTTGCTTTTGTTCTCTCTTGTCTTCTTGGTTAAACTTTGTTTGCTTTTGATTGCTTGAGATACTATGCAATTACCTGTGAGACATTGATGATCATGTGTTTGATCATAAGCTACACTTATGCTTGTTATATGTTATTATCTTACCTATCCTTATATGATCATTCACTTTGCTTGGTGATGAGTGCATGTATTCAATCTTTATTATTTTGAGCACTCCACCAAGATGTATGTGACATGGAAGAGTAACCCATGAGCCTAATTCCTTGTGCATTTGCAGTCCAAAGCAAATCTTAAACTATGCACAAATTTAGGGGGAGCTCTTGCTTATCACATACTTCTCAAAGCTACGATGTTTTTTAAATCTTATTATCATTTGTCGAAGCATTGATCTATATGTTGTCATCAATTACCAAAAAGGGGGAGATTGAAAGTGCAACTATCCCTAGGTGGTTTTGGTAATTCATAACAACATATAGCTCATTGAGATAATGCTATTCCAAGACAAATATTTCAGTAAAGCTCAATGAATGGCATGGCATGGATGATGAAAGTGGATCCCTCAAAATATCAAGGATAAAGGATTGGCTCAAGCTCAAAAGCTCAAGACTCTTCATTTTACATTTTAGTGATCCAAGATCACATTGAGTCTATAGGAAAATCCAATACTATCAAGGAGGGATGAGGTGTTGCTTAATGAGCCTCTTGCTTCATGTGCTTAGTGATATGCTCCAAATACCCTCAACTACTTTCTCACATCCTCATATGACCTAAACCTAAAGTCAAAATCGGTCTCACCGATTCTTTCTATCCGGCGCCACCGAGTTCAAATGTCATAGCCACTGCCACAAACCCTAGGCAAATCGGTCTCACCGATAGGGATCTCAGTCTCACCGAGATGGGATTGTAATCTCTTTGTTTCCCTTTGCAACGTTTCGGTCTAACCGAAGTGAGCGATCGGTCCCACCGAGATTGCAATGTGAACTCTCTATTTCCTTTTCGTAACATTTCGGTCTCACCGAAAAGAGAGAATCGGTCCCACCGAGTTTACCTGACCAACTCTCTGGTTTGCTAATTACCAAAATCGGTCTCATCGAGTTTGTGTAATCGGTCTCACCGAGATTACGTTATGCCCTAACCCTAACCATATCGGTCCTACCGAGTTGCATGTCAGTCCCACCGAAAATCCTAACGATCACTAGGTTTACTAAATCGGTTTGACCGAGTTTGTTGATTCGGTCCCACCGAGATTGGTAAATTGTGTGTAACGGTTAGATTTTGTGTGGAGGCTATATATACCCCTCCACCTCCTCTTCATTTGTAAAGAGAGCCATCAGAACAAACCTACACTTCCAACTTACCAGTTCTGAGAGAGAATCACCTACTCATGTGTTGAGACCAAGATATTCCATTCCTACCATATGAATCTTGATCTCTAGCCTTTCCCAAGTTGCTTTCCACTCAAATCTTCTTTCCACCAGATCCAAATCCTATGAGAGAGAGTTGAGTGTCGGGGAGACTATCATTTGAAGCACAAGAGCAAGGAGTTCATCATCAATGCACCATTTGTTACTTCTTGGAGAGTGGTGTCTCCTAGATTGGCAAGGTGTCACTTGGGAGCCTCTGACAACATTGTGGAGTTGAACCAAGGAGTTTGTAAGGGCAAGGAGATCGCCTACTTCATGAAGATCTACCGCTAGTGAGGCAAGTCCTTCGTGGGCAACGGCCATGGTGGGATAGACAAGGTTGCTTCTTCGTGGACCCTTTGTGGGTGGAGCCCTCCGTGGACTCGCGCAACCATTACCCTTCGTGGGTTGAAGTCTCCATCAACGTGGATGTACGATAGCACCACCTATCGGAACCACGACAAAAACATCCATGTCTCCAACTTCGTTTGAATCCTCCAAACCTTTCCCCTTACTTTCTTGCAAGTTGAATGCTTTAATTTCTGCCACCATATACCCTTTGCATGCTTGGTTGAATTGTGTGATGATTGCTTGACTTGTCCAAAGTTGCTAAAATCTGCCAAACTCGAAAACTGGGAAAAGGTTAAGTTTTTAATTGGTGAAGTAGTCTAATCACCCCCCTCTAGACATACTTCAAGGTCCTACACCCCCGCTTAAGATCTACGAGGGTACGTAGACACACTCTCCCCTCATTGCTATGCATCTCCATTGATAGATCTTGCGTGTGCATAGAATTATTTTTGTTATCCATGCAACGTTTCCTAACAGTGGCATCATGAGCCAGGTCTATGCGTAGATGATATGCACGAGTAGAACACAAAGAGTTGTGGGCGGTGATAGTCATACTGCTTACCACCAATGTCTTATTTTGATTCGGTTGTATTGTGGGATGAAGCGGCCCAGAGCAAGCTTACATGTCCATACATGATACATCTCCGTCGTATTTATAATTTTTGACTGATTCATGCCAATATTCTACAACTTTCATATACTTTTGGCAACTTTTTATACTATTTTGGGACTAACATATTGATCCAGTGCCTAGTGCCAGTTCCTGTTTGTTGCATGTTTTTTGTTTCGTAGAAAATCCATATTAAACAATCTCCAAACGTGATAAAAACTTACGAAGATTTTTTTGGAATATATGTGAATTCCAGAAAAAAGAATTAACGCGAGACGATGCCCGAGGCGGTGACAAGGCAGGGGGCGCCCCACGGGGTAGGGTTTGCCCTTAGCCTTTGTGGCCACCCCCTTAGGCGGTTGGTGCCATTCTTTGGCCGCAAGAAAGCTAGTATCCGGATAAAAATCATGTTAAAATTTCAGCCCAATCAGAGTTACGGATCTACGGGATTTACGAAATGGTGAAAGGCCAGAATCTAGGAGTGCAGAAACAGAAGGAAACATATATATATATATATATATATATATATATATATATATATATATATATATAGAGAGAGAGAGAGAGAGAGAGAGAGAGAGATCCAATCTCGGAGGGGCTCTCGCCCCTCCGCCGCCATGGAGGCCATGGATTAGAGGGGAAACCCTTCTCCCATCTAGGGGGAAGGTCAATGACGAAGAAGAAGGATGGGGGTCTCTCCCCCTCTCTCTCGGTGGCGCTGGAACGCCGCCGGGGCCATCATCGTGACGACGATCTACACCAACAACTTCTCCACCGTCATCACCAACTCTCCCCCCTCTATGAAGCGGTGTAACACCTCTTCTCCCCGCTAGAATCTCTACTTAAACATGGTGCTCAATGCTATATATTATTTACCAATGATGTATGGCTATCCTATGATGTTTGAGTAGATCCATTTTGTCATATGGGTTCATTGATGATCGTGATTGGTTTGAGTTGCATGTTTTATTATTGCTGCTGTCCTATGGTGCTCTCCATGTCGTGCAAGCGTGAGGGATATCCGCTGTAGGGTTTGCAATATGTTCATGGTTTGCTTATTTTTTGTGTTGTGTGAGTGATAGAAACACAAACACAGATAAGTGGGTTATGGCGTATGTGAATAAAGAGGACTTGATACTTTAATGCTATGGTTGGGTTTTACCTTAATGATCTTTAGTAGTTACGGATGTTTGCTAGAGTTCCAATCATAAGCTCATATGACCGAAGAAGAGAAAGCATGTTAGCTTATGCCTCTCCCTCATATAAAATTGCAATAATGATTACCGGTCTAGTTATCGATTGCCTAGGGATAAATAACTTTCTTGTGACAAAAAGCTCTCTACTAAAACTAATTTAGTTGTTTTTTTATCTAAACAGCCCCCAGTTTCTATTTATGTGCTCTTTATTATCTTGCAAACCTATCCTATCACACCTATAAAGTACTTCTATTTTCATACCTGTTTTAGGTGAAGCGAACGTTAAGCGTGCGTAGAGTTGTATTGGTGGTCGATAGAACTTGAGGGAATATTTGTTCTACCTTTAGCTCCTCATTGGGTTCGACACTCTTAACTATCGAAAGAGGATACAACTAATCCCCTATACTTGTGGGTTATTAAGACCTTTTTCTGGCGCTGTTGCCGGGGAGCAATAGCGTGGGGTGAATATTCTCATGTGTGCTTGTTTGCTTTATAACTATGTAAATTTTATTTGCTGTTCTAAGTTGTTCTCTATCATTAGTTATGGATATGGAACACGAAATACCAAAAAAATTAGGTGTACTTGCTACTCATGGAGATGGGGAACCTCATAAAACCCTCGATGCTCATTATGTGAAAGATATTATGCACTACTTTAATAATCCTGAGAAAACCCCACATTATATAATGGGAGACACGTTGGATCAACGTGAATACTTTAGGGATTATCGCTTGACTCACCAAAGTAAATTGTTATGGGATCAAATTCATATGTTGCATTGGTATGCTCGGAATTTATGCTTGAGATATGATTATACTTGTTGCTCTAGGAGGAAGGCTCCACACCTTCCCTTTTCATGTAAATTTAATGATAATTAAACCTTGGCTTCTTATGCTAATGGTATATATGATTACTATGATGTGGAACGAATAGAAGAATTCGTTGCTTTTAAGGGTGCTTATGAAATAGAATATTTGTATGAAAAGTGTGAAAATTTTGATGATGCTGTTTATAGACCTGAAAATTATGCTATACTTAAATATTGCTATGAGAATTATGAATATAATGCTGATATTGATGAGTTTATTGAGAAAGTCTCCGCTGTCCAAGAAGAGACTAATATTTTGCAGGAATCTATGGAAGAAGAAATTGATGAGATTGTGTACTCATTAGATGAAAAAGAAGAGGAGGAGAGCGAAGAACAAAGGGAGGAAGAGCGGTTTGATCACTCGTGCCCACCTTCTAATGAGAATAACTCTTCAACTCATACATTGTTTAATTTCCCTTCATGCTTACCGAAGGATGAATGCTATGATCCCTTGGATTCGTTTGAAATATCCCTTTTTGATGAGATTGATGCTTGCTATACTTGTGGCCATGATACCAATATGAATTATCCTTACGAAGATGAACTTGCTATAGTACCTTATGTGAAACATGGAATTGTTGCTATTGCACCCAAACATGATAGTCCTATTATCTTTTTGAATTCTCCCAATTACACTATATCGGAGAAGTTTGCTCTTATTAAGGATTATATTGATGAGTTGCGTTTTACTACTACACATGATGATTTTGATAGATATAATATGCATGTGCTTGCTGCTCCTACTTGCGATTATTATGAGAGAGGAACTATATCTCCACCTCTCTATGTTTACAATACAATAAAATTGCAAGAAACTATTTATGCTATGTATTGGCCTTTACTTGATGGGCGTGAATTGTTATTTTATGACATGCTGATGCATAGGAAGAGAGTTAGACTTTGTTGTTGCATGATTTATGTTACTTTCTGCTCATTAATAAATCATGAATCATTGTTAATTAAAATTGACTTTGGTATACCTTGGGATCCGGGTGGATCCATTACTTGAGCACTATATGCCTAGCTTAATGGCTATAAAGAAAGCGCTGCCAAGGAGACAACTTGGAAGTTTTAGAGAGTCATTTATTTCTGTTGAGTGGTTTTAAAAGGTTTAAACACAAAAATAAATAAAGAGGGGAACCTAAAACTTTTCAAAAAGAAAAGCGAAAGTGAGAACACGAGCATTGTTAAAGTGGGAGCTAGCCTTGAACTTTGTTCATGCCCATGGAAACTTTGTGAACCTTGATTACAGAAACTTTTCAAAAAAAATAATTATCCCCTAGTACAAATCCTTTGTATTATAAAAATAATGTGCCAAGATTCACCTTTAGGATGATTAGATTGCTTGTTTGGTTTGTGCAGTGCAAAATCAGAAACTTTGGTTATAGCGCGTGAATTTTCATTTTTTACTGGAATGTGGAATGTTTCTGAAAATTCTACACAATACTGCTATGCAAATTGTTTATTTGTTTTATATTTTTTCAGAATTTTTGGAGTTATATAAGTATGATAGATGTTCAGATTGCTACAAACTGTCCTATTTAAGACATATTCTGTTTTTGATGCATTGTTTTGCTAGTTTTGATGGAATTATCAATTTTATCGGTGGTATAAGCCATGGAGAAGTTATAATACAATTGCTAAAATGAAAAAATAAAATATGAATGGGTTTACAATAGTACTTGAAGTGGTAATTTGCTTTATTATACTAAGGATCTCACGAGGGCTTTGTTAAGTTTCGTGTGATTGAAGTTTTCAAGTTTTGGGTGAGATCATGATGGATGAAGGAATAACGAGTGGCAAGAGCCTAAGCTTGGGGATGCCCGAGGCACCCCAAGATAATATTCAAGGAGTCCCAAGAAACTAAGCTTGGGGATTCCCCAAAAGGCATCCCCTCTTTCTTCTAACGATCATCGGTAATTTTACTTGGAGCTATATTTTTATTCGTCACATGATATGCGTAAATCTTGGAGCGTTGTGTGCTTTTTATTTTTATTTTAATAAATGCACCATGCTGGTATGAGATAGTCCTTAGTTGATTTATAGAATGCTCTATGCACTTCACTTATATCTTTTGAGTATGGCTTTATAGAATGCTTCATGTGCTTCACTTATATCATTTGAAGTTTGGATTGCCTGTTTCTCTACACATAGAAAACCGCCACTTGTAGAATGCTCTTTTGCTTCACTTATATTTGTTATAGAATGGGCATATCTTTTGTAGAAAGAATTAAACTCTCATGCTTTGCTTATATCTATTTAGAGAGTTGACAGGAATCGGTCATTCACATGGTTAGTCATAAAATCCTACATAAAACTTATAGATCACTGAATATGATATGTTTGTTTCCTTGCAATAGTTTTGTATAAAGATGGTGATATTAGAGTCATGCTAGTGGGTAATTGTGGGCTGGTAGAAATACTTGTGTTAAGGTTTGTGATTTCTGAAGCATGCACATATGGTGAACCGTTATGTAACAAAGTCGAAGCATGATTTATTTTCTTGATTGTCATCCTTTGTGTGGAGGTCGGGATCATGCGATGGTTAAGTCCTACCAACCCTTCCCCTAGGAGCATGCGTGTAGTACATTGTTTCAATGACTAATAGACTTTTGAAATAAGTATGTGAGTTCTTTATGACTAATGTTGAGCCCATAGATTGTACGCAATCTCACCCTTCCACCATTGCTAGCCTCTCTAGTACCACACAAATTTTACCAGTGCATTAAACCCACCATATTCCCTTCCTGAAAACAGCCACCATACCTACCTATTATGGCATTTCCATAGCTATTCTGAGATTTATTGCCATGCAACTTACATCATCATATACATGACTTGAGTGTTCATTGTCATATTGCTTTGCATGATCGTAAGATTGCTAGCATGATATTTCCATGGCTCGTCCATTTTTTGATATCTTTGCTATGCTAGATCATTGCACATCCTGGTACACTGCCAAAGGCATTCATATAGAGTCATACTTTGTTCTAGATATTGAGTTGTAAGTAAATAAAAGTGTGATGATCATTGTTATCAGAGCATTGTCCCAGTGAGGAAAGTATGATGGAGACTATGATTCCCCCACAAGTCGGGATGAGACTCTGGACAAAAAAAAGGGGAGAGCCCAAAAAAAGTGAGGGAAAAAACAAAAAAACAAAAAATGAGAGAAAAAGAGAGAAGGGGCAATGCTACTATCCTTTTACCACACTTGTTCTTCAAAGTGGCACCATATTCTTCATATAGAGAATCTCTCGAGTTATCACTTTCATATATTACTAGTGGGAATTTTCCATTATAGAACTTGGCTTGTATATTCCAATGATGGGCTTACTCAAATGCCCTAAGTCTTCATGAGCAAGCAAGTTGGATGCACACCCTCTTAGTTTTATTTTAAGCTTTCATACACTTATAGCACTAGTGCATCCGTTGCATGGCAATCCCTACTCACTCACATTGATATCTATTGATGGGCATATCCATAGACTGTTGATACGCCTAGTTGATGTGAGCCTATCTCCTTCTTTTGTCTTCTCCTCAACCACCATATTCTATTCCACCTATAGTGCTGTATCAATGGCTCACGCTCATATATTGCATGAAAGTTGAAAAGGTTTGAGAACATAAAAGTATGAAACAATTGCTTGGGTAATACCGGGGTTGTGCATGACAAAAATACTTTGTGTGGTGAAGATGGAGGATAGTCAGACTATATGATTTTGTAGGGATAACTTTCTTTGGCCATGTTATTTTGAGAAGACATGATTGCTTTATTAGTATGCTTGAAGTATTATTGTCTTAATGTCAAATGATAGACTATTTCTTTGAATCACTCGTATCTTAATATTCATGCCATGATTACAATATGTGATCAAGATTATGCTAGGTAGCATTCCACATAAAAATATATCTTTTTTATCATTTACCTACTCGAGGACGAGCAGGAATAAAGCTTGGGGATGCTGATACGTCTCTGTTGTATCTATAATTTTTGATTGTTTCATGCCAATATTCTACAACTTTCATATACTTTTGGAAATTTTTTGTACTATTTTTGGGACTAACATATGATCCAGTGCCCAGTGCCAATTCTTGTTTGTTGCATGTTTTTTGTTTCACAGAAAATCCATATCAAACAAAGTCCAAACGCGATAAAAATCTACAGAGACTTTTTTTGGAACATATGTGATTTTTGGAAAGAAAGAATCAACGCGAGACGATGCCCGAGGCGGCGAAAAGGCAGGGGGTGCGCCCTACGGGGTAGGGAGCGCCCTGGGCCCTTGTGGCTACACCTAAGGCGGTTGGTGCCCTTCTTCGGCCGCAAGAAAGCTAATATCTGGATAAAAATCGTGTTAAAATTTTAGCCCAATCTGTCGGCGTTTTGGGAACGGGGGTACCCAGACTTGCTTGCCTGGGGCCTGCAGCGTGGCTCAAGGAGTGGTCTGGTAAGACCCATCTTCATCAACTCAAGCTCAAGACCCTCGCGAGGGTCCAAGCCTCGCGGGGCGGACAACAGGCAGCTTCCCCAGGCGCAGCCTCGTTAGGAAGGCTCGCGAGGAGGCGGAGAGATCAAGGCAGGGGTACCTCGTGAGGTGCCCATGACGCAAGCCATGACGACCGAAGCCAGGTGGGCGCCAGGCGGGCGCTGGCCTGTGCACTATCCTTGTTTCCTCTTTGGTGGAAAGGGGGCAAGCGCAGGCCAAGGTATCAGGCAAAGGATACCATTTCAGTGCAAAGAGACCAAGACCAGTAGAATGGCAGGACGGAGGTCACCATGGAGCCCAAGACAACGTCATCGTCATAGTCTTTGGCAGGCGAGGACCAACTTTAGTCAGGATAAATGTACTAGATGTTCCCCTTCAAAATGGCCAATTGTTGGCGCCCTTCCCGCTCAATATTTGGGGAAGAGGACCAGGGCCTCTTACTCTATATATAGGGCTAGCCACCATAGTATAGAGGCATCTGGAATCGACCCCTCCAAAGGGACAACACCACCACAAGAACATCCCTTGCGAGGCTGTTCTTCCTTTGTACTATTCATCATCAGCCCTAGAGGCAATCCACCACACACACACTGGAGTAGGGTATTACACCACAATGGTGGCCTGAACCAGTATAAACCTTGCGTCCCTTGTGTTGTTCATCGTGTAGTCTAGATCCTTTGTGAGGCGACGAGATGTGAGTCGGTAGAGGAGAGATCTCACGCGCACCCCAGAGTTCGAACCTCAAGGGTCTGCCGGAACCCGAAATCCAACATTTGGCGTGCCAGGTAGGGGTGCGCCAGAATCGCGTCTTCCGCCTTCTTGTGTTTCGCCGTCCGTCGCATCCATGTCTGACACTCGCCGAGCCCGTGCCAAGCGCCGGGCTGCCCTCGCGGCCCATGTCGCTCAGACGGCCCCCGTCGGTGGGCCTCCCCATTGTTCCCCGTCGCCTGCTGCCCACACCGCCACCGGCCTGGTGGGGAACGAGGAGCAGGCGTCATCCCTGCATCCCTCGGTGCGGCGGGAAGGCCGCACCGCCACCCCGTCGCTGACTCCAGCAGGCTCGTCATCGCACGCCCGTCGCGCTCCTATGGACGCGCACGCCGCGTTGCTCCTGGCGCGAGAGCTCCTGCACTACTGTCCCGTCGACGACCTCTACGACGAGTGGCTCGCTCGCATCACCGAGCTCAGCGCCGTAGGGGGCTCCCCTGCACCATCCCTCTCGCTGCACCGCCCTCAGTCCTGCGCGGGCAACGTAGCTCCCGAGGCGCCTCCGCCGCCTCCCCCTCAAGAAGGTGCCCTGGCCCCAAGGCGCGCGGCCCCTGGACGGGACCCGTTGCGTCCAGCGCCCGTGCAGCAAGAAAAGAGCTACCAAGAGATCCCTCGCCCTCAGGAAGGTGCTCGTGTGCTCCATGCACCGGCACGTCATGACCGCGCTCCTGTTCCAGCATGCCAAGACCCCGCGCTGCTCCTGGCGGCAGCGCGTGGAGACCTCCAAGATCAAGCCCTTTGTCACCAAAGGCCCCCTGTGGCCACTGCAGGCTGCCGTGCCTTCACCGCCGAGCTGCGCAGCGTGGCCTGGCCGGGCAAGTTCAAGCCCGATCTGCCTCCTTGCTACGACGGCACTACTGACCCCGCGGAGTTCCTCCAGCTCTACGAGTTGGGCATCGAGGCGGCCAACGGGGATGAAAAGGTCATGGCGAACTGGTTTCCCATGGCGCTCAAGGATGGCGCCCGTACATGGCTCCTCAACCTGCCTCCCAGCACGATCTCCTCTTGGGACGAGATGCGCACCCGCTTCATCGCTAACTTCCACGACACTCATGACCGGCCCCCGGCCATGAGTGACCTACGCCGCATCAAGCAACAACCAGGAGCAACCCGGCGAAAGTACATCCAACGCTTTAACAATGCCCGCCTCAAGATCCCCAGGGTGACTGAGGAGGCCATCATCTCAGCCTTCTCTGACGGTGTTTGTGACGATGAAGGAAGAGCTAGCAATCCACGAGGACCTGTGCACCTCTCTAGAGCTGTTCAAATTGGCAACCAAGTGCGCCAGGGCTGAGAAAGGACGCCTCTCCCTCCTCGAGCTTCCAGCTGCTGATCCGGAGGAGAAGAAGCCCAAGGTCAAGGACGTGAAGCGCAAAGGAGCAGCTGTGCTCGCAGCCAAACCAGATACCAAGTGTGGCAGTGATCAGCCGGAGTCGTCCAAGGGAAGCCGGTACTGCGTGTACCACGACCTCTACACTCACAACACCAACGAATGTCAGGAGCTTAGGGCCGTGCGAGAAGGACGAGGCGGCCGACGCCCCGAGCGCAATGATTGGGGCTATGGCCGCGGAGGAGGAAGAGGTGGAGGACGATGGGAAGACCGTGGCCCTCGCCAAGGGTGGCGTGACTGGCCTCGTGAGGATCACTGGCAGGACTAGCCTCGAGAGGGGGCTGGAGGGATCAGCCTTGTGAGGATCGCCCACAGGGCAACGTAGGCCTCCCTCCTCTGCCGCCACCACCAAGGAGAAATGAAGACCATCATTAGGAAAAGGGGGCTGGGGGCTTCCAGGAGCCGCGAGCTATCGCTTGCATCTTGGGCGGAGCTCAGGCTCCAGCCTCTCAGCGCATCTTCAAGCAGTTCGCTCGCGACGTGAATGCAGTCCTCCCGAAGCCCGAAGCCTCACGCCCTCTCCGATGGTCCACATGCGCCATCACGTTCAGCTCGGCGGATCAGCTTAAGTGTGCAGCCACAGCCGGGGTCCTCCCAATGCTCTGTTCCCCAGTTATCAGCAATGTGCAGGTCACCAGGAACCTCATCGATGGTGGCGCAGGGCTCAACGTTCTGTCTGTCAAAACATTCAACAATCTCCAAGTGCCGTATGATCAGCTTCAGCCAACTAAGCCCTTCTCAGGAGTCACTAATGGCTCCACCACCCTAATAGGGCAGGTCCGCCTCCCCTTCACCTTCAGACAGCGCAAGAACTACCGCACAGAGCTCATCGGCTTTGACGTCACCCACATTCGCCTGCCATACAACGCCATCCTTGGGTATCCGGCCTTGGCCAAGTTCATGGCAGTAACCCATCATGGGTACAATGCCCTCAAGATGCCAGGAAGCGGTGGAGTCATCACGGTCCCCTGTGAGGAAAAAGATGCAGTGTGTTCTCTTGAGCGTGCTTTCCAGGCCGTAGCAATCGAAGACCCAGATCATGGGAGCGGGAGTCTTCCCGAGGCAGCCCCAAAGAAGAAGAAAGCATCACCTGGTCCAAACCATCCGGAGGTAGGACCCTCCAGTGGTATTGTGTCAGGGTCCGCGCCCATTCAAGGGGCACCTCCTTCTGTCGCATAGGAAGGCGCGCCTGGCGCACTCCTTGGGCAAGGCTCGGGGGCTCTCTCCTGGAGGGCCACCAACTTTGCCAAGGTCACGAGGGAGGCGCTCGGGCACCACTTGGATGCGTGTTTCAAGGCACGTTTCCCTCAGGAAGGTACGAGGCAAGGAGGACCAAACCCTCAGGAGTTCATCAGCGAGATCACTCAGGAGCTGCATGAGTCAAGAGTCATGTGTGGCAGCCGCTGCTTACCCGCCGTAGCTCCCCATCCAGGCGAGGATGGTGGGCTACGCGTCTGCATCGACATACTCGGGCTCAACCGAGCCGCCTCTCAGGAGCGCCTTTGGCCCTCGCGCGTGGGACGCTACGAGGGTCCACCCCACAGCTATGTTCGCATGCCCTTCGGCCTGCCGAACAGGGCTGCTGCTCGTCAACGTCTACTGAGGAGCATTCTGGAGGCTCAGGAGGCCAAGCACTGCACGGTCCTGGCAGAAATGGAGATGGTCCTAGAAGAGCCGCCTGTGTCCCCGGAGCCTGAGGATTGGCTTCCGCATCGCACGTCGTCCGCTACTTCAGCATTCCTTCATCTCCAACGTCAAATGTGACACCTTCCAAGTTTCGTTTTCAGCTGGGAGCGCCCCCCGGGCTGCATCATTCCCAGGCCGCGTGGGTCCATCCCTGCGGCATGTATCTCTTTTGTTCATGTCTTTAGGTTACCTCGTTGGGGGCGCCCCTCGGGCTACATTATCCCCAAGCCACTCGGGCCTGACCCGGTGGCGTGTATCTTTCCCGCATCTATTGAGATCGTGTGCCTCGCATATTTGACCCGCCATAATCATTACATGATGCGTCCTACGGCACCCATTTTTCTCGTCCATGCCAATGGCTTTCACGTTAAAAGGGGGGTACCTGAGCATCGTGACTCACGGGCTCTTACTGGCTCTCCAGCCCTCACCTCCTGGCCTTGTCCACGGCACCGCGACCTGGCATACCAGTGACGGCTGAGCTCGCTCGAGGGCCGGGACCTGAGGATGTAGAGCATTGGCATCTAATCTATTTTGCAGGAGCACATTACAAACAAAGGCCTAGAGCTAGGCGCAACCCGCCTTGAGGTAGGGCCCCGTGAGCCCCGCGCTGGCTCACGGGTGCCCAGATACACCTCGTCAAGCCCTACCGTGCCAGCCACGTGTCAGGGCGGGGCTGTACACGCCCCGGGGGCTCCTCCCAGAGGGGGGGGGGCTCCCACGCACCAGTGGAAGCACCATGCTCCGCGCTGGCTGACGACACTGTCGAGGAGTAGCTATGCCCGTACACATACAGAAGTGCTATGCTCCACGCTGGTGATAAACAACTGAGGGCGGCCCACGGCCGCATCAACCTCAGGGAGCCCAGAGCTCAGTGTCCGGCCCTATCGTAACGCCTCCCCTCGGGAGTGCCACGCGAGGGGGCTGGACACGGGGGGCTATGTCTAGGCCACGCCCGGGCGCATGCCACCCAGCCAGGCCCCTCGGGCCTGGTTCGTCGCGCGCCCCTCCACGAGCGGAGCCAAGGTACGAAGGCCGTTTGAGCGTCAAGGGGGACTCCTGAGCATCGCGACTCAGGAGCCTAGCTGGTCACGTAGACCCTCACTCCTTGGTCCCATCCTGGTTTCTGGTCGGGGCTAACAGCGGTTGAGGTATGCGCGGGGCCGGGCCCTGCCGACGTAGAACGACAGATCCACTCCTATGCCTCCCCTCCCTACTTGCTATTCGCGCGTCAAGGGGGACTCTTGAGCATCGTGACTCAGGAGCCTAACTGGTCACGTAGCCCTCACTCCTTGGTCCCGTCCTGGTTTCCGGTCGGGACTAACGGCGGCTCAGGTATGCGCAGGGTCGGGCCCTGCCGACGTAGAACACAAGCAAATAGGAAGGAAAAGCGCAAATCCTAAGGAATTCAAAAGAAAATATTATAGTCCATAGGTTGTTTTCACAACGTCAAACACAAGTTTAAACGCCTCCGTGAGGCATGGTGCATGTTGCAGGAACTAAAACAGGACAGAAGCCGTGAAGGGATCACTTTCCGGCGGCGCCATCGCTGGCGGTGGGGTCGCGCTGGGCGGCTCCACCTCCCGAAGCCCCGGAGCTAGCAGCATCTCGCCCTGGCCTGGTGCTGAAGGCACATAACCATGGCAACAAGGCTTCTGCTTGACCCTTCACTGCCTCAGCAGCAGTAGCGGCAAGCCCACAGGTTCCAGCAGGTTGTCAAGGTCGACATTGGGGTCGCGGAGATAGACGTGGCTGAGGACACGCGTCAGCACCGCAGAAGAAAGGACACGCGCCTCGGCCTCGACCGTGGGGCCAAGGCCGTCTGCGACTTCTTCGAGCGTGCGGACCAGGAAGGGAACCAGCTTGGCGGGGCTATCCTCGGTGCGAGCCAGCAACTTTTCCAGGCCGCCGTCATAAAGTGTCTTCAGCGCAGCGCGAGCCCTCTCCTCCAGCGTCGCAAAGGCCACTCGGTCCTCGGCCAGAACCTTCGCCTTGCTGTCCAGCTTTATCCTCTCCGCCTTCAACGCCTTCTCCAGCGTCTCCTATCGGCCACGACGCTCATCAAGCTCGACATCCCGGTCCCTGACGGCAGCTTCTTGAGTCCTCATCTCCTCCTTCTCCTGGCGGTCACGGACCTCCTTGGCAAGCTTGTCGCTCAGGCCTCGCAGCTCGTTCTCTAGCGCCTTGCAGCGGCCCCGGACATCCGCAGCGTTACCCAAGGCAGCGTCACGAGCAGCCTTGGCTTGGGAGGTGGCCTGCTTCTCCTCATCGCAGGCCGTCACGGCCTGGCTCAGCGCCGCTCAGACGGAGGCGTCAGAACAGACCCAGCCAGAGGCCAACTCCAGGCGCCCGGCCACCAGGCGGGGGTCGGCGCCCTGGAGATCTTCTCGCAGCCGATCCATCTCGGCAGCAGCATGATCCAAGACGGTGGAACGAGTCGGAGAAACGACAGTGGGTGGATTAGGGGGAGAATATGGCAGCGTGATCACAACATCAGGCATTGGGGCATTCTGAACCTCGGCCGCATCGACGACAGCGTGGAGTGTGGATGCCTCGGGAGTCGCCTAGGCCACGGGGGCTGGGTCCACACCAGTACGCACCTCCTGGCCTCGCGAGGATGGTCGGGCAGTGGAGGCATGAGCCTCGCTGCCTCCTTTTCCTGCAGACGAGGATGCAACCCCGGCGGGCAAGCTTGCCCCAAGCAGGGCCGCTAAGGCCCCCTTCAACCTTTTCACTACAGGCGCCGGCCTAGCCAAAAGATGCAGACGTCAAGCCTTGGCAACGGAAACAGGAAGCTGAAAATGGATCAGACACTTACTAGTCATCGTTCATGGACTCAAGTAACCGCTGACCGAACTTGAAGCCGGAGAGCCTACTGCTGGGGTCAGCCTCGAGAGGCCCGGTAGCAGAGGGCGCGTCAGAAGAGTTGGAGCTGGCTTCAGGCCGCCTTGGAGCCAGAGCACATCTGCAGGGAACCAGACCCGTCTTGTCCTTCCTCAGGACCAAGGGCGAGCTCCCCTCACCTTGCCCATCGCCGGCCTCGTCGTCATCCGGCATGAGACGAAGGGCGCGGGACCTGCACCGAGGGAAGGACTCCCCCGACTCTCCGTCGGTCGCCTCAGAGTCGGATTCTTCTTCCCCCTACTCTTCTTCCTCCTCCCTGCTGGAGTCGTCGGAAGACACATTCACCGTCGCCAGCGTCGCCAGATCCTCGGGAGCTTCTGCAAGCACTAGCCCCTCCCCATTGAAGGTGGGCATGGGGTTCACCACCTGCTCCCAGTCATCACGAAGTAACAGGGGGGCATAAGCACCCTCCAGCCTTGCCTCGTCTCCTCCAACCAAGGAATGGAGGGCCGCGGCCAGATCTTCGTCGGCCAGGGCCGCGGACCTCAGGCGGAGGGCGGCGTCGGCTTCCCCGAGCCTCCACAATGGGAGCGAGTGTTCCCGAAGCGGAGCAACCTGATGCTCCAGGAACTCCCTCAGGAGCATAGCCCCGATCAGCTTCGCCGCCACTAGGTTGCCTGGCTTCAGGTCCGCATTCATCCTCTTCAGCACCACCCTCGCGCGGGGGTTGACAAGCTCCGCGCGAGACCACATGTCGACGGACTTGGGCTGCACCGTGGGCAGTACCAGCTGAGGGTGGATGCGCCCAGCGTCCACCATGACGCACTTGCTCTAAAAGCCCTCGATCCTCTTCCTGGGCTTCGATATGGCATTAGAGTTGGAGTACGCAATGAAGCTCTCGCATGCGGTGATGTGGGAACCAGAAACCCGAAGGGAAAAGTAATGGCGCAGCAGAGCCACTGAGGGCCTCACCCCAACATGAGCCTCATAATAATAGGAGAAAATCGCCAGGAGGAGGACAGAGTTGGGGTGGAGATGCAGAGCTTGCAAGTTGTACTGACGAAGAACAACAAGGAAGAACTCGGAAAAGGGAGGCACCAGACCAGCGACGATGGCGCTCACGAAGAGCGGATAGAAGGTGCTCCCCTTGTCTTCAGGCAGGGCGGAGCCGACCTTGAGCACAGCCGCCCCCTCATTGCCTTGCGCCACCATCATCTGGCGCGTGAGGGCGAGATTCTTCTCTGATACTGTCGGATTTCGGGTTCCGGCAGACCCTCTAGATTCGAACCCTCGGGTGCGTGCGGAGATTTCGCCAGCTACCTACCTGCACCTCACCACCACGCTAGGATCTAAGCTATGAAAGGAACAACACAAGAGACATAGGGTTTATACTAGTTCGGGCCACCATTGTGGTGTAATACCCTACTCTAGTTTGTGGTGTGGTGGATTGCCTCTTGGGCTGATGATGAACAATACAAGGAAGAACAGCCTTGCGAGGGTCTGTTCTTGGCTGGTGCGATGAACTTCTTGGGGGAGTTCAGTCGCTCCTTCTACTGGTTTCCCGATGATGATCTCGATGCCTCTACCTTGTGGGTGGATAGTCCTATTTATAGGCAAAGGCCCTGGGCCTCTTCCCAAATATTGAGCGGGAAGGGCGCTAACAATTGGCCATTTTGAAGGGGAACATCTAGTACACTTATCCTGACTAAAGTTGGTCCTCGCCTGTCAAAGGTTCTGGTGGTGACGCCGGCTGGGGCTCCACAATGACTTCCTTCCTGCCGTTGCGACGGTCTTGGTCTTGTTGCACCAAAATGGATGCCTTTGCTTGATGCTCTCGCCTGCGCTTTCTCCCTTTGCACCAAAGAGGGAAGGAGGACACTGCACGGGCTGGCGCCCGCCAGGCGCCCTTGGTCGTCATGGCTTGCGTCATGGGCACCTTGTGAGGTACCCCACCTTGATCTCTCCGCCTCCTCGCGAGCCAGCCTGATGAGGCCGTGCCTGAGGAAGCTTCCTGTCGTCCACCTCGCGAGGCTCGGCCCCTCGCGAGGGTCTTGAGCTTGTGCTGATGAAGATGGGCCGTGCGGGGCCACCCCTTGAGCCACGACGCTGGCCGCAGGCAGGCAAGTCTGGGGACCCCCGTTCCCAGAACGCCGACAGTAGCCCCCAGGCCCAAGGCGCGCCTGGACTTGGCCGAGCAAAGAAGCGAAGGGACAAGCGCGAAGCGCCGCGAGCCCTAACAGCCTGTGGCCTCGGGCGCCGCGTGGCGGGTGGTTGGTCGTGGGTGCCTTAGCAATTGCGCGAATCGTCAAAAGAGCGGCATCTACCTAGGCTTTGCTTCCCTTGCTTCCTCCGGTCATTGCCCAGATCCCCTTTCTTGCGCCCTTCCTTCCTGCCTCTGAAATCTTCAGATCTACTTCGACCGTGTGCCCTAGCAAGACATGGCGCCTTGCCAGACCCCGACCGGAGCTTGGTACTCACGCGCCTTGGACTCGCCGAACGTGTCGGAGACGAGCCTTGCCCGGATGGTGGCAGCGCAAGGCATCGACGGGGCAAAGGTGTTCAAGGCCGGCTCCACCCTTCCCGAGGGCCAAGGGAGCACCTTCTATCCACTCTTCGTAAGCGCCATTGCTGTCGGTCTGGTGCCTCCCTTTTCTGAGTTTTTCTTCTCTGTCCTCCGCCATTACAACCTGCAAGCTTTGCACCTCCACCCCAACTCTATTCTTCTTCTGGCAATCGTCGCCTACTATTGTGAGGCTCACGTCGGGGTGCAGCCCTCAGTGGCCTTGCTGCGCCACTACTTCTCCCTCCGGACCTCTCGTGGTCCCATCTCCGCGTGCGCGAGCTTTGTCGCGTATGGCGGCTCCAACGCCATCTCGAAGCCCGGGAAGAGGATTGAGGGCTTCAGGAGCAAGTGGGTCATGGTAGATGCTGGGCGCATCCACCCTCGGCTGATTCTGCCCATGGAGCATCCCTCAAGCTCCGATGATTGGTCTCGCGCGGAACTCGTGGACCCCCGCACGAAGCCGGTGCTGGAGAAGATGGATGCGGATCTGAAGCCCGGCAACATGGCAGCGACAAAGCTGACCGGTGCGTCACTCCTAAGGGAGTTCCTAGAGCACCAGGTGGCCCCGCTTCGCAAGTACTCACTTCCGCTGTGGAGGCCCCGCCCGAGCCCGCAGGCTTGGCCGACGAAGATCTGGCCGCGGTTCTCCAATCTTTGGCCGGGGGAGACGTGGCGAGGCTGGAGGGCGCCCCTGTACCCCTGTTCCTTTGAGATGATTGGGAGCAAGCGGTGGACTCCATGCCCGTCTTCAATGGGGACGGGCCCGTGCCCACGGAGGTTCCCAAGGACCCGGCGGCCCTGGCGACGGTGAACGTGTCCTCCAGTGACTCCAGCGAAGAGGAGGAAGAAGAGGAGCGAGAAGAAGGGCCTGACTCCGAGGCTACCGACGGGGAGTCGAGAGCGCCCCTCCCCCGGCACAGGTCCCGCGCTCTCTGCCTCTTGCCGAGCGACGACGAGGATGGCGATGAGCGGAGCGGCGAGAGCTTGCCCGCGATCCCGAAGAAGGACAGGACTGGGCTGGTCCCCCGCGGGTCTGCCCCGACTCCGAGGCAATCCGCAGACGCGCCTCCTGCCCCCGAGCCTCTCGAGGCTGATCCCTGCAGCCAGCTCTCGGGCTTCAAGTATGGCCGGAGGTTGCTCGAGCTCGCGAGCAATGACCAGTGAGTGCTTGATTCTTGTTTTATTCCCCGTTTTGTCGCTGAGGCTTGATGTCTGTATCCCTTGGCTAGGCTGGCGCCTGCGACGAAGAAGCTGAAGGGGACTCCTGAGGTTCCGTCTGGGGCAGCGCCTCTGCCCGCCAAAGAAGGTGACTGCAAGGCACGAGCCTCTCCTGCCCGGCCGTCCTCGCGAGGCCTGGTGGAGCTGGCTGGGCGAGCTCAGCCCCCATGGCCCAAGCGACTCCTGAGGTATCCTTGCCTGATGCCACCACCACAGCTGTTGGGGCGCAGCAGGTCCCGCCTCAGGATACTGTGGTTACGCTGCCGTTCTCTCCCCCTACTCCACCAACTGCTGTCTCTCCGACTCCTCCCACTGTCCTGGATCGTGGTACTGTTGTACTGGACCGGCTGCGGCAAGATCTTCTGGGCGCCGACCCTTGCTTGGTGGCCGGGCGCTTGGAGCTGGCTTTTGGCTGGATTCGCTCTGACGTTTCGATTCGAGCGGCGCTGGTTCAGGCCTCGACAGCTTGCGACGAGGAGAAGCAGGCCGTCCTTGGGGCGAAGGCTGCTTGCGACACCGCCTTGGGGGAGGTGGTCGATGCCCGAGGTCGCTGCAAGGCGCTGAAGAGCGAGCTGCAGGGCCTGCGAGACTAGCTTGCCAAGGAGGTCCGCATTCGCCAATAGAATTAGGAAGACATGAAGGCTCGTGAGGCAGCCGTCAAGGACCGAGACGCCAAGCTTAACAAGCGCCATGACCGCCTGGGCGCACTAGAGCAGGATTTGGAGGCGAGGAAGGTCGAGCTGGACGGTAAGGCGCGGGTCCTCACCGAGGACCGTGAGGCCTTCACGGAGATGGAGGTGCAGGCTCGCTGTCGGTGTCAAAACCGGCGGATCTCGGGTAGGGGGTCCCGAACTGTGCGTCTAGGCGGATGGTAACAGGAGACGAGGGACACGATGTTTTTACCCAGGTTCGGGCCCTCTTGATGGAGGTAAAACCCTACGTCCTGCTTGATTAATATTGATGATGTGGGTTACAAGAGTAGATCTACCACGAGATCAAGGAGGCTAAACCCTAGAAGCTAGCCTATGGTATGATTGTTGTTCGTCCTATGGACTAAAGCCATCCAGTTTATATAGACACCGGAGAGGGCTAGGGTTACACAGAGTCGGTTACAATGGTAGGAGATCTACATATCCGTATCGCCAAGCTTGCCTTCCACGCCAAGGAAAGTCACATCCGGACATGGGACGAAGTCTTCAATCTTGTATCTTCATAGTCTTGGAGTCCGGCCGATGATGATAGTTCGGCTATCCGGACACCCCCTAGTCCGGGACTCCGTCAGTAGCCCCTGAACCAGGCTTCAATGACGACGAGTCCGGCGCGCATATTGTCTTCGGCATTCCAAGACGGGTTCCTCCTTCGAATAATTTATAGAAGATTGTGAACACCAGGATAGTGTCCGGCTCTGCAAAAATAAATTCCACATACCACCGTAGAGAGAATAATATTACACAAGATCAATCTGCTGACGTCTTCTGTGGCGTAACGTCACACCACTTCCAAGCCTTTACTCGAATTGTTTCTATTGTCCCACCTCAGCGCGTTTAGCGAGACGGTTTCCTTGGCACGTCTGTCGAAGTAGAGATCGTGTTCCCCTTATTCCGGGATTCCCATCAATACGGACGTGGGTAACCCAACCGCGCCATTGATTGTGACGCTTGGGAGATAAGCAAGCTTTACCAGGCCGGTGGGGACGCGTGTTTCTGTCCTCCCATATAAGGGGATAAAGATCCAACCTTTTTACCTGCGCCTTCTTCCTCCTTGGCTTATCCATCTCTGCGAACTCGAGCTCTACCGCCCAAGCCCGCGCATCTCACCTCAACCTTCTCCAAATATGTCCGGAGCGGGAGGCAAGTGGATGGCCTCCTCCGTCACGGAGGGGCATATCCAGAAGCTGCGTAGTGCCGGATACTTGTCCAGCGACATCGCGCATCGGCTCCCCGACGAGGGAGAGCTCATCCCCACCCCCAGGCCCCATGAGAGGGTACTATTCCTTCCCCATTTCCTCCGTGGACTGGGCTTCCCACTTCATCCCTTTGTCTGGGGGCTCATGTTCTACTATGGCCTAGATTTCCATGATTTGGCCCCGAATTTTATTCTCAACATCTCGGTGTTTATCGTTGTGTGCGAGGCCTTCCTCTGCATCCAGCCCCACTTCGGCTTGTGGCTCAAGACCTTCAGTATCAAGCCGAAGGTTGTGAAGGGCAGCCAAGCGGAGTGCGGAGGCGCCATGGTGGGCAGGATGTCCCACGTTACGTGGCTAGAGGGCACCTTTGTGGAAACCATCAAGGGGTGGCAATCGGGGTGGTTCTACATCACCGAGCCGCGTGATCCCGAATGGGCAGCGGCCCCCATATTCAGATCCGGCATCCCCACACGGCTCACCTCCTGGAAAGAGAGCGGCCGGATTTGGGGCGATTCGGAGGAGCTGACTGGACTCCAAGCCTGCGTCCAAAAGCTGGTGGACAAGAAGCTCAAGCTTGTCAACGTAGTCCAGGTCATGCTCATCCGCCAAATTCTCCCGTGCCAACGACGGGGCTTCAATATGTGGGAGTTCGATCCAGTGCAGCACGAGACTTTGAATGGGCTCTTCGACACTATGTATGAAGAGGTCTGGAAGGTGCTGTTCAAGGGCGCCGAGGCTCCCGCATCCGCTACCGAAGATCGCGGATTCAGCTCGCAGCGTCCAGCTGATGAGGTAAGTGATATTGTCCTTTACGGGACGCTTGTTATTCATAGTTTGACTCTATGCAGGATCTAAACTCCCTTTCCTTTGACAGGGCTGGCTGAAGAAGGCCGCACAGGCTATCTGTCCGGCCCCATTGCCAGAGGACCCAGCTGACGCCCGCCTAACGGTGCTGCTGGCTCCGACACCCCACGTGGTGCCGGAGAAGAAGGCCAAGAAGAAGGCCACGGGGACTCGGAAGAGTTCCTGTTTTCAGGTGCTATCGGACGATGAATCCGAGGCCGACTCCTCCCACCAAGGCGAGGAGGAGAAGAAGAAAGCCTCTGCCCCAGCATGGGGAGGGAAGAAAAGGAAGGCCTCCCCAACAAGGGAGGCCGAAGGGTCCAAGAGGGGAAAAACTCTTCCCCCGGACTGTTCTGCCGACGCTAGTGACGACGACGAGGACTGGCCTCCAAGGGCCAAGTCTCTGGCGAGATCGTAAGTATCCGGACTCCCGAATAACTTCAAGGTTTTCGTTTTCTGCCACATTATGTCTTTCTAATGCCGCATACAACCCTGCAGTCCGCCTAAGGATGATCTCCCCACTTTGTCGAGCGGGTCCTTAGGGGCGTCGGATATGGATTCTCTTCCGACTGCCTCCACCCCCCGTGATGCGGACGATGCCGAGGTGGGATCCCAGGAAGGGACCCACCAGGAGGAGAGGGCCTCGGAGGTGTCGCAGGACAACCTCCCGGACTTTGCACCGCACTCAGCCCTGGAACCCATAGTGGCTCCGGAGTCCGGCGGGCGACCCCTTCGGAAGAAGGGCAAGACCGCGACGCTGGATGCCTCCGTCCAACCGGAGGTGCCAGATAATTTGCTGGAGGCGTTCAACGGGGCCTCCATCGAAGAGGAACACCGAATGTTATGAGTGCGGTGATTCAGAAGGTTTAGCTCGCCAAGAGCGGGCTGACCGAAGCCTGCAGCAGCCTTCTAGCAGGCTTTGAGGTAAGAATTTCAATATATGTAAAATGGTACCGCATAGACAGTAGCCCCTGATGCTCGGTTCGGTGTTCGGAAAGAAAAGCCGGACTGAGGATCTTTAGAAAGATAATCGCAGGAGTCATGAAAATATGTCAATATGGGATTGCAGGCTGTGCTGCTGACCTCTGCCGCACTGACTGCGGAGGTCAAAACTTTGAAGGAAAACCTCGAGCGGTCCGAGAACGAGCTCGGCCATGCCAAGAAGCAGCTCGAGGAAAAAGAAGGTGAGTAATACCTTATGAAAATTGTACCTTACAGAAAAGGATTTTGGTTGCAAGAAAAATGAAAAGGATAACTGGGGTATTGCAGGGGCCACTAACAAGGTGGCGACCCTGAAGGATGCGGTGGCCGCGGCCAAACACAATGCGGCTGCGGAGCGCACCAAGCGAGAGAAACAGGAGGCGCGGGTGGCGGAGGTACAGCAAGAGCTCTAGGATCTCGTGAGGAAACATGAGAGCCTGGAGCATGACTCGAAGACTCGAGAGTCTGAGCTTGCAACGGCTCTTGAGAGTGCCAAAGCCGCTAAGGCCAAAGCCGCTAAGGCCAAAGCCTACAAGGCCCTCCAGGAGATCGAGGCGGTAAAGAAAATAGCAGCGGGTAAGGCATTTTTCATGCAAAGTAAGCATGTGAGTGTTAATTACCTGTTGCTTACCTGAATTCAGAGCTCTCCAGGAGCGTTCGCAGATCTTCCTTGCAGCGTGTCCAATGCTGCCGCATTCTACCGGGCCGAGGAGGGGAGCTCGACGGAGAAGGTCTTCTGGTCTCAGTATGCTGAGGCCGAACATCCGGTGCCCCTTAGCGACCAGCTGAAGCAGCTGGTCGAGCTCCACAAGGCGGCTGAACAGGCCATGAAGGGCCTCATAGTTCGGCTGTGGCCTAAGGAGGCCATGCCTGGGAGCTACTTCGGCCTGGTGCGGCGGCTGGTGGATGCGTGCCCGTGGGTTGAAGTCATCAAGCACTCTGCCTGTATTGAAGGTGCCCATCGGGCCCTTGCCCGCGCAAAGGTGCACTGGGGCAAGATGGATGCCTAGAAGCTTGTGGCGGACCCATCACCAGAGGGCAAGGAGTATTGTACGCCTGAGATGTATTATAAGAGTGTGCTGAAGGGCGCCCGCACTATTGCGGGTGAGTGCTCCAAAGATGTAATATTTGAGTAGACTCGCATTTTGTTATCCTGTGCACTGAAAACTTGGTTCATATGCACTAAGCAATGCTTGTTAATTTAAAATATTACCTTCTGTGCGGCTGTTTATCAAATCTAAGAGATGGCAAGTCGTCGGCTTCAGCCCCCATGCCACGAGTGCTGGGGTGTTCGGGATAAACTCGAGCGCTCTTGTTCCCATTTTTGGGTCCATCTAGGGAGGCGCTCAACACAACGAACAAGGCAACCAGACTTATAATGCTTGAACACTCTCACTTAGCCATATAATTCTATAATTTTAAATTTCGGCGAAGCCCCTAGTTTTCGGAAGGCCGAATTTGGGGCGCTATCCACGCCTTGGCCAGACAGAATCCGGCTCCTCGCTCAAAGTGGCATAAGTCTTTAGGGACTCGCAAAGAACCTCTCGAACAGCGACCAGCTCTCGCCTCATCATGACGGTCAGTTTTAGCTTTCTCCACTAAGGTGTTAACCCAGCTCAACTGGGGCGCAATCGCAGTGGTTCTCCCAGTGCTACCTTAGGCGATAAAACAGAACGTAAGGTACCAAAACATGGGAGCCGGGCAAACCCAACTATTGACCCAAGAACATGATTCGGAGCCGATGCATATAATGCTATAAGTTCGGGGTGCCGCACTTGTGAAAGTGTTCGGACTTATCACACCATAACGCGGGAAACATAAGCCCCTGGTGTATTTAGCAGTACCAAAACGTACGGATGCAACATGTCATAGATGAACATATGTGTAAGAAAGAAATGCAATTAGAAGCAAAAATGTGCTGCATTGCTTTATTCAATAAAAACTGCTGTAAGTGCAGGACGATACAAGTGGTGCGGTAAGCAAGGGATGGGACTGTTTAACATGTCCCCCTCCAGGGGTAGGCTACGGAATAATGCATAAAACAGATTTAATGCTCATGATGGAGACCACCTGGATTTTCGTTGTAGCCTTTTCTCCTTCCCTGGCTGTTGCATCGTGGGTTCGGCATGTCTGCTGCCGGACAGGGCCTCTGACGAACGGAGTCCTGTAGGTAAAAAATAAAAGGAAAAGAAAAAGAAACGACACACTTAAGAGCCCCTGGTGCGGTTGAGCTGCAGTTTGGGCTTATCGTGGTTGAGCCCCTTGCCCCATGCCCATGGTATCTTCAGAGCATAATGGAGTACGCGAAGGGTCTGTTTTAATGTTTTACAGGGGCTGGGGTTGGGGCCGCACTGCTACGCGTGCTCGGAACGTGCCAGGTGGTCGTGTTGTAGGTTACTCCGGGCACGCTTAGCTGTGTCCGGCCGCTTGGCAGCCGGACTCGAGAATTGCCTTAAAAGGCTGCTTTGTACTTCTGCCGCGAGAGCCGCTGTATGTTCCTCCGTTCGGAGGGAGCGTTCAGTGTTTCCGTTGACCGTGATGACTCCTCTAGGGCCTGGCATCTTGAGCTTGAGGTATGCGTAGTGCGGCACCGCGTTGAACTTTGCGAACGCGGTACGTCCGAGCAAGGCATGATAGCCGCTGCGGAACGGGACTATGTCGAAGATTAACTCCTCGCTTCGGAAGTTATCCGGGGATCCGAAGACCACTTCCAGTGTAACTAAGCCTGTACAATTGGCTTCTACACCTGGTATGACGCCTTTAAAGGTCGTCTTGGTAGGTTTAATCCTTGAGGGGTCTATGCCCATTTTGCGCGCCGTGTCCTGATAAAGCAGGTTTAGGCTGCTGCCGCCATCCATCAGGACTCTGGTGAGATGAAATCCATCGACGATTGGGTCTAGAACCAATGCGGCGAACCCACCATGGCGAATGCTGGTGGGGTGGTCCCTTCGGTCAAAGGTGATCGGGCAAGAGGACCATGGATTGAACTTCGGGGCAACTGACTCCATCGCGTATACATCCCTGAGTGCACGCTTCCGCTCCCTTTTGGGTATGTGCGTGGCATATATCATGTTCACCGTCCGCACCTGTGGGGGGGAACCCTTCTGTCCTCTATTGTTCGACGGTCGGGTCTCTTCCTCATCATCGCTATGTAGCCCCTTGTCGCTGTTTTCGGCAATTAACTTGCCTGCCTGCTTGAACACCCAACAGTCCCTATTGGTGTGGTTAGCTGGTTTTTCAGGGGTGCCATATATCTGGCACAAGCGGTCGAGAATTCGGTCCAAATTGGACGGACCCTGAGTTGTTCTTTTGAATGCCTTTTTCCGTTGACCGGGTTTGGAGCCTCTGAATCCGGCATTGACTGCCGTATCCTCACTGTTATCGCCGTTAATGCGGCGTTTGTTTTTGTTGCGACGCGACCTGCCACTACGGTCCTTGATATCCGGACTGCCAGAATTTTTGTTGAGGTTATTGCTGCGTGCTAGCCAGTTGTCCTCACCCGCATAGAAGCGGGTCATGAGTGATGTAAGGGCTGCCATGGATTTCGGCTTTTCCTGTCCCAGGTGCCGAGCAAGCCACTCGTCACGGATGTTATGTTTGAAGGCCGCGAGGGCCTCGGCATCCGGACAGTCGACGATTTGGTTTTTCTTGGTTAAGAACCATGTCCAGAATTGTCTGGCCAATTCGTCTGGCTGCTGAATTATGTGGCTTAGGTCATCTGCATCTAGTGGTCGCACGTACGTGCCTTGTAAGTTATCAAGGAATGCGGCTTCCAGGTCCTCCCAACTCCCGATTGACTCTGCTGGCAAGCTGTTAAGCCAGTGCCGGGCTGGTCCTTTAAGTTTGAGTGGGAGATATTTGATGGCGTGGAGATCGTCTTCGCGGGCCATGTGGATGTGGAGGAGATAGTCCTCGATCCAGACCGCGGGGTCTGTTGTGCCATCATAAGATTCAATATTGACGGGTTAAAACCCTTCTGGGATTTGATGATCCATTACCTCATCTGTGAAGCACAGTGGGTGTGCGGCGCCTCTGTACTGGGCGATATCGCGACGGAGCTCAAAAGAGATTTGTCTGTTGTGTTCGGCCCAACCGGACTTACTCTGTCCGGGGTGACGGTGATCGTCACATATCGTGGGGCGCCCACGTGATCCATAGATCGATCTTGATTTTCTTGCCTTATCCTCTAATATGTCTCGCAGGTCCGGAGTGTTCCCCTGTGGCGTTGTGCTTTTCGAGCGATGCCGGGGTACGGGTCTAGTGAAGGGCCTTGAGGCCTCTCTGTCGCGACCACGGGGTGGTCGATCAGCCGTATTGTCTCCTGGTGAAGTGGGATCATATGCCTCCACCTCTAATTGGGGGAGCAGCTTACGTTTGGGGTAGCTTTTGGAGGGGCGTTCGAGTTCATGCTCTTCGGCCGCGAGGACTTCGGTCCATCTGTCGGCTAGCAGATCTTGATCAGCTCTAAGCTGCTGCTGCTTTTTCTTGAGGCTGTTTGCCGTGGCCATAAGCCTGCGTTTGAAACGCTCCTGTTCGACGGGATCCTCAGGCACGACGAATTCGTCGTCGTCGAGGCTTGCCTCGTCTCCGGAGGGAGGCATATAGTCCTCTACCTCTTCTTCGGCCGCTCTCTCATGAGGGCTGGCGTCCCCCTCCTCCTGTGCTGGATCTTGCTAGAGTGGGTTGTCTTTGGTGCTATCCGGTGTATTATTGTCTCCGGTGCCGGAATCCTCGTTCTTGCTATGGCGGGATTTAGAGCGGCGCCGCTGACGCCGGCACTTGGGCTGTTTCTTGGAGGGGTCATCCTCCGCTATTCCTTCGCCATTCCCATCCTTTGGGATATCCACCATGTATATGTCGTATGAAGAGGTGGCTTTCCAGTGCGCGATGGGCGCTGGTTCTTGGTCGTCTCCGGCATCGTCGTCCATACCGTCGATGTCCTCAGAGTCGTAATCTAGCATGTCGGTTAGATCGTCGACAGTGGCTACCAAGTGGGTGGTGGGTGGGCTCTGAATTTCTTCGTCTTCCGCATCCCAACCGTCCTGGCCATAGTCCGGCCAGGCCTCTCCTGATAACGAGAGGTACTTTAGCGAACTCAAGATGTCGCCAAAAGGTGAGTGTTGAAAGATGTCCGCCGCGGTGAACTCCATGATCGGCGCCCAATCGGATTCTACTGGAGGGGGCGCGGGAGGTCCGGAGTCCGGCACCTCGGAGTCACGAGCTTCATGGGGGACAAGATTGGTGTTCGGCTCTATCGCCGTAGAAGTTGCAGCCCCTGAGGCGGTTATTAGGCATCCATCCTCGATCCGCGGAGCTGGCTCCAAATTGAAGATCGGAGTGGTTTCGAGTGCGGCCTCCAGGGTACTGTCCGGCGGCAGAGCTAAATCATGCCCGACGTGACAGTGCGGCACGCTTGGCTGTGGCTCGAATCCGTTGAAGATCAAGTCCCCGCGGATGTCAGCCGTGAAGTCCAAACTTCCAAATCTGACCTGACGGCCAGGGGCGTAGCCTTCGATCTGCTCCAGATGGCCAAGCGAATTGGCCCGCAGTGCGAAGCCGCCGAATATGAAGATCTGTCCGGGGAGGAAGGTCTCACCCTGGACTGCATCGTCATTGATGATCGAAGAAGCCATCGAGCCTATCGGTGACGACACAGAGGAACTCTCAATCAAAGCACCAATGTCGGTGTCAAAACCGGCGAATCTCGGGTAGGGGGTCCCGAACTGTGCATCTAGGCGGATGGTAACAGGAGACGAGGGTCACAATGTTTTTACCCAGGTTCGGGCCCTCTTGATGGAGGTAAAACCATACGTCCTGCTTGATTAATATTGATGATGTGGGTTACAAGAGTAGATCTACCACGAGATCAAGGAGGCTAAACCCTAGAAGCTAGCCTATGGTATGATTGTTGTTCGTCCTATGGACTAAAGCCATCCGGTTTATATAGACACCGGAGAGGGCTAGGGTTACATAGAGTCGGTTACAATGGTAGGAGATCTACATATCCGTATCGCCAAGCTTGCCTTCCACGCCAAGGAAAGTCCCATCCGGACACGGGACGAAGTCTTCAATCTTGTATCTTCATAGTCTTGGAGTCCGGCCGATGATGATACTTCGGCTATCCGGACACCCCCTAGTCCGGGACTCCCTCACTCGCACCTTGCTAAGATCGCTTTACGACAGCGGCCTGGAAAGCCCGCTGGCCGGCGCCGAGGATGGCCCCGCCAAGCTGCTCCCCTTCCTGATCCGTGCTCTTGAAGATGTCACCCTTGGCCTTGGCCCTACGGCTGAGGCCGAGGCGCGTGTCCTGTCTTCTGCAGTGCTGACGCGGGTCCTTACCCATGTCTACCTTCACGATCCCAATGTCGACCTCGACAGCCTACTGGAGCCAGCGAGCGGCGAGCTTGCCGCTGCCGCTGCTGAGGTCGTGAAGGGTCGTGCGGAGGCTCTGTTGGCGAAGTTCCGGGCCTTCAGCACCAAGCCAAAGCGAGGAGCTGCCGGTCCTGCGGCTTCACGAGGTGAACCCGCTCCGCGCAGCTCCGCCGCCAACAAATGAGTCCGTTGTGGCTCCTGTCCTGCTTTCAGCTCCTGCAATCATGCATCATGCCTCGGGGAGGCGTTTAAACTTGTGTTTGGTGTTGTGATAACAATTATGGACTGTAATATTTTTTTTTGAATTCCTTGAGATTTGCGCTTTTCCTTCCTACTAGCTTATGTTCTACGCCGGCAGAGCCCGGCCCCGCGCATACCTCAGCTGCCGTTAGCCCCGACCGGAAACCAGGATGGGACCAAGGAGTGAGGGGCTACGTGACAAGTTAGGCTCCTGAGTCGCGATTCTCAGGAGTCCCCATTGGCGCACGAACATCAAGTAGGGAGGTGAGATGTGTGGGTGAATCTACCATTCTACGTCTGCAGAGCCCGGCCCCGCGCATACCTCAACCGCCGTTAGCCTTTCGGAACTAAGGAGAGAGGGGCTACGTGACCAGTTAGGCTCCTGAGTCGCGATGCTCAGGAGTCCCCCTTGACGCTCAAACGGCCTTCATACCTTGGCTCCGCTCGGGGAGGGACGTGCGACAAACCAGGCCCGAGGGGCCTGGCTGGGTGGCGTGTGTCTGGGCGTGACCCAGGCACAGCCACCATGCCCAGCCCCAACTGCTGTCTCTCCAACTCCTCCCACTGTCCTGGATCATGCTACTACTGTACTAGACCGGCTGTGGCAAGATCTTCTGGGCGCCGACCCTCGCTTGGTGGCCGGGCGCTTGGAGCTGGCTTCTGGCTAGATTCGCTCTGACGCTTCGATTCGAGCGGCGTTGGTTCAGGCCTCGATGGCTTGCGATGAGGAGAAGCAGGCCATCCTTGGGGTGAAGGCTGCTCGCGACGCCGCCTTGGGGAAGGTGGTCGATGCCCGAGGTCGCTGCAAGGTGCTGGAGACCAAGCTGCAGGGCCTGCGGGACTAGCTTGCGAAGGAGGTCCGCATTCGCCAAGAGAAGGAGGAAGACATGAAGGCTCGCGAGGCGGCCGTCAAGGACCGAGACGCCCAGCTTAACAAGCGCCGTGACCGCATGGGTGCACTGGAGTAGGAGTTGGAGGCGAGGAAGGTCGAGCTGGACGGTAAGGCGCGGGTCCTCGCCGAGGACCGCCAGGCCTTCATGGAGATGGAGGTGAAGGCTCGCACCTTGCTAAGGTCGCTTTACGACAGCGGCCTGGAAAGCCCGCTGGCCGGCGCCAAGGATGGCCCCGCCAAGCTGCTCCCCTTCCTGATACGTGCTCTTGAAGATGTTACCCTTGGCCTTGGCCCTACGACCGAGGCCGAGGCGCGTGTCCTGTCTTCTGCAGCGCTGACGCGGGTCCTTACTCACGTCTACCTTCGCGATCCCAACGTCGACCTCGACAGCTTGCTGGAGCCAGCGAGCGGCGAGCTTGCCGCTGCCGCTGCTGAGGGCGTGAAGGGTCGTGCGGAGGCTCTGCTGGCGAAGTTCCGGGCCTTCAGCACCAAGCCGAAGCGAGGCGCTGCCGGTCCTGCAGCTTCACGAGGCGAACCCGCTCCACGCAGCTCCGCCGCCAACAAATGACTCTGTTGTGGCTCCTGTCCTGCTTTCAGCTCCTGCAATCATGCATCATGCCTCGGTGAGGCGTTTAAACTTGTGTTTGGTGTTGTGATAACAATTACAGACTGTAATATTTGCTTTTGAATTCCTTGAGATTTGTGCTTTTCCTTCCTACTTGCTTATGTTCTACGCCTGCAGAGCCCGGCCCCGCGCATACCTCAGCCGCCGTTAGCCCCGACCGGAAACCAGGATGGGACCAAGGAGTGAGGGGCTACGTGACAAGTTAGGCTCCTGAGTCGCGATGCTCAGGAGTACCCCTTGGCGCACGAACATCAAGTAGGAAGGTGAGATGTGGGGGTGAATCTACCATTCTACGTCTGCAGAGCCCGGCCCCGCGCATACCTCATCCACCGTTAGCCTTTCGGAACTAAGGAGTGAGGGGCTACGTGACCAGTTAGGCTCTTGAGTCGCGATGCTCAGGAGTCCCCCTTGACGCTCAAACGGCCTTCGTACCTTGGCTCCGCTCGGGGAGGGACGTGCGACGAACCAGGCTCGAGGGGCCTGGCTGGGTGGCATGCATCTGGGCGTGACCCAGGCGCAACCCCCGTGCCCAGCCCCCTCGCGCGGCACTCCCAAGGGGAGGCGTTGCGATGAGGCCAGACACTGAGCTCTGGGCTCCCTGAGGTTGATGCGGCCGGGGGCCACCCTTTGTTGTTTATCACCAGCGCGGAGCATAGAGCTTCCATATGTGTACGGGCATAGCCGCTCCTCGGCAGTGTCGTTAGCCAGCACGGAGCATGGTGCTTCCACTAGTGCGTGGGAGGGGGCTCCCCTTCGGGAGGAGCCCCCGGGGCGTGTACAGCCCCGCCCTGACACGTGGCTGGCACGGTAGGGCCTGACGAGGTGTATCTGGGCACCCGTGAGCCAGCGCGGGACTCACGGGGCCCTACCTCAAGGCGGGTTGCGCCTGGCACTGGGCCTTAACTTGTGATGTGTTCCTGCAAGTTTGGTTAGATGCGGACGCTCTACGTCCTCGGGTCCCGGCCCTCGAGCGGGTCTCAGCCGTCGCTGGTATGCCAGGTCATGATGCCGTGGATAAAACCAGAGGGTGAGGGCTGGAGAGCCAGTAGGAGCCCATGAGTCGTGATGCTCAGGTACCCCCTTTAACGTGCAAGCTGCCGACATGAAGGAAGAAGAGGTGCCGTGGACAGGCATCAAATAACAAGCATGATGGGTCGAACGCATGGCCCGAAAATAAACGCAAGAGGGGTACATGCCGATGGGTCTGGCCCGAGCGACTTGGGGATGATGCAGCCCGAGGGGCGCCCCCAACAAAGTAAGCTAGGAACATAAAGAAAAGGGATACAAGCCGTAGGGACGGACCCACGCGGCCTGGGAATGATGCAGCCCTGAGGGCGCTCCCAGATGAAAAATGAAACTTGAAAGATGTCACCTGATGGTGTTGAAGATGAAGGGATGCTGAAGTAGCGGACGTCGTGGGTTGCGGAAGCCGATCTTCATGAGACCCCAAGCACAGGAGCCTCGGGAGGTTCCGGGGGCGCTGGTGGCTCCTTGTGGGCCATCTCCATCTCCGCCAGGGCTGCATAACGCCTGGCCTCCTGAGCCTCCAGGATGCTCCTCCTAAGGCGCTGGTACGTGGCAGCCGCGTTTGGCAAGCCGTAGGGCATGCGAATGTAGTTGTGGGGTGGGCCTTCGCAGCGCCCCGCGCCTGAGGGCCAGAAGTGCTCCTGAGAGGCGGCTCGGTTGAGCCATGGGATATCGATGCAGACGCGTAGCCCACCATCCTCGCCTGGATGGGGAGCTGCGGCAGGTAAGCGGGGGCTGCCACTCATGACTCTTGAGTACTGCAACTCCTGCGTGATCTGACTGACGAACTCCTGAGGGTTTGGCCCTCCTTGCCTTGCTCCTTCCTGAGGGAAACGTGCTTTGAAACATGCCTCCAAGTGGTGCTCGAGCGCCTCCCTCGTGACCTTAACAAGGTCGGTGGCCCTCCAGGAGGGAGCCCCCGAGCCTTGCTTGAGGAGGGCGCCGGGCGCGCCTTCCTATGCGATAGAAGGAGGTGCCCCCTGAGCAGGTGCAGACCCTGAGGGGCCTGCCTCCTGAGGGGTCGGGCCTGGCGATGTCTTCTTCTTCTTGGGAGCGGTCTCAGGGAGCCTCCCACTCCCGCGATCTGGGTCTTCAAGTGATGCGGCCTGAAAAACTCGCTCCAAGGAGCACACTGCGTCTCTTTCTTCACAAGGCACTGTGATGACTCCGCCGCTTCCTGGCATCTTGAGGACGTTGTAGCCGTGATGAGTCACGACCATGAAGTTGGCGATAGCTGGGTACCCGAGGATGTCGTTGTATGGCAGGAGAATGTGGGCGACGTCGAAGTCGATGAGCTCGGTGCGGTAGTTGTTGCGCACCCTGAAGGTGACAGGGAGGCGGACCTGCCCAATCGGAACCGTGGAGCCATTGGTGACTCTGGAGAAAGGCTTGGTTGGCTGCAGCTGATCGTAAGGCACTTGGAGATTGTTGAACGTCTCTACGGACAGGACGTTGAGACCTGCCCCGCCGTCAATGAGGGTCCTGGGGACTTGCATGTTGCTGATGACTGGGGAGCAAAGCATCGGGAGGACTCCGGCTGTGGCCGCACACTTGAGATGATCCGCTGAGCTGAACGTGATGGCGCACACTGACCACCTGAGGGGGCACGTGGCTTCGAGCCTGGGGAAGACTGCATTTACTTCGTGGGTGAACTGCTTGAAGATGCGTTGAGAGGCTGGGGCTTGAGCTCTGCCCAGGATGCAGGCGATCACACGCGGCTCCTGGAAGCCCCCCAGCCCCCTCGTCCTGATGATGGTCCTCGTTTCTCCTTGGCTGTAGCGGCAGTGGAGGGAGGCCTGCGTTTCCTTGCGGACGATCCTCGCAAGGCCGATCCCACCATTCTCCCTCGCGAGGCTGATCCTGCCAGCAATCCTCGCGAGGTCGGTCACGCCACCCTTGGTGAGGGCCGTGGTCTTCCCAGCGTCCTGCGTTCCTTCCTCCTCCTCGTCCATAGCCTTGATCATTGCGGTCGGGGCGTCGGCCGATCCTCCCTTCTCGCACGGCTCGGAGTTCTTGACATTCGTTGGTGTTGTGGGTGTGGAGGTCGTGGTACACACAGTACCGGCTGCCCTTGAAAGACTTGGGCTGATCTCTGCCCCGCTTGGTGTCTGGTTCTGCCGCGAGCACGGCAGCCCCCTTGCGCTTCACGTCCTTGGTCTTGGATTTCTTCTCTTCTAGGTCTGCGGCTGGCAGCTCGAGGAGGGAAAGGCGCCCTTCCTTAGCCCTGGCGCACTTGGTCGCCAAGTTGAACAGCTCCAAAGAAGTGCACAGATCTTCATGCATCGCCAGCTCCTCCTTCTTCTTGACGTTGCGCACACCGTCGGAGAAGGCTGAGATGATGGCCTCCTCAGTCACCTTGGGGATCTTGAGGCATGCGTTGTTGAAACGCTGGATGTACTTCTGCAGGGTCTCCCCTGGTTGCTGCTTGATGCGGCGCATGTCGCTCACGGCAGGTGGCCGGTCGCGAGTACCTTGGAAGTTGGCGATGAAGCGGGTGCGCATCTCGTCCCAGCAGGAGATCATGCCAGGAGCCATGTTCAGGAGCCAGGTGCGGGCCCCGTCCTTGAGTGCCATGGTAAACCAGTTCGCCATGACCTTCTCGTCCCCATTGGCGGCTTCGATGCCTAGCTCGTAGAGCTGGAGGAACTCCGCAGGGTCGGCAGTGCCGTCGTAGCGAGGAGGCAGGTCTGGCTTGAACTTGCCGGGCCACGCGACGCTGCAAAGCTCGGTGGTGAAGGCGAGGCAGCCTGCGGTGGTCACGGGAGGCCATTGGTGACGAAGACCTAGGTCTTGCGGGTCCCCATGTGTTGCAGCTGGGAGCATCGCGGGGTCTTGGCATGCTGGAACAGGAGCGTGGTCACGACGGGCCGGAGTAGGGAGCACTCGGGCATCTTCTTGGGGACGAGGAATCTCTTGGCAACTCCGCTCTTGCTGTGCTGGCGCCGGACGAAGTGGGTTCTGCCCATGGGCCACTTGCCTTGGGGCCAAGGCGCCTTCTTGAGGGGGAGGCGGCTGAGGCGCCCCCGGAGCTTCATTGCACACGCAGGGTGGGGCGCGGTGCAGCGAGACGGACGGCGCGGGGGAACCCCCTGCGGCACGGACGAGCTCGGCGACGCGGTCGAGCCACTCTTCGTAGACGTCGTCGACTGGGCGGTAGAGCAGGAGCTCGTTTGCCGCGATGAGCGTAGCTCGAGCCTCCATGGGCGCGCGGAGTGCGCGGGACGAAGAACCAACTGGGGTGAGTGAGGGAGTAGCAGTGCGGCCGTCTCGCCTCACGGACGGATGTTGGGACGATTCTTACTGCTCGTTCCCCGCCGGGCTGGTGGCGGCGTTGACGGCAGGCGAAGGGGAACGACGGGGGTGGCCGCCGCCGGGGGCCGTCTGGGTGACGCGGGAAGCGAGAGCAGCTCGGCACTCGGCGCGGGCCCGACGAGCGTCTCACATGGATGCGATGGTCGGTGAAGAACAGGGCGGCGGAAGACGAATTCCGGCGCACCCCTACCTGGCGCGCCAAATGTCAGATTTTGAGTTCCGTCAGACCCTCTAGATTCGAACACTGGGGTGCACGCGGAGATTTCGCCAATTACCTACCTGCACCTCACTGCCACGCTAGGATCTAAGCTATGAAAGGAACAACACAAGAGACACAAGGTTTATACTAGTTCGGGCCACCATTGTGGTGTAATACCCTACTCTAGTTTGTGGTGTGGTGGATTGCCTCTTGGGCTGATGATGAACAATACAAGGAAGAACAGCCTCACGAGGGTCTGTTCTTGGCTGGTGAGATGAACTGCTTGGGGGAGTTCAGTCGCTCTTTCTACTGGTTTCCCGATGATGATCTCGATGCCTCTACCTTGTGGGTGGCTAGTCCTATTTATAGGCAAAGGCCCTGGGCCTCTTCCCAAATATTGAGCGGGAAGGGCGCCAACAATTGTCCATTTTGAAGGGGAACATCTAGTACACTTATCCTGACTAAAGTTGGTCCTCGCCTGTCAAAGGCTCTGGTGGTGACGCCGGCTGGGGCTCCACAATGACTTCCTTCCTGCCGTTGCGATGGTCTTGGTCTTGTTGCACCGAAATGGATGCCTTTGCTTGATGCTCTCGCCTGCGCTTGCTCCCTTTGCACCAAAGAGGAAAGGAGGACACTGCGCGGGCTGGCGCCCTTGGTCGTCATGGCTTGCGTCATGGGCACCTCGTGAGGTACCCCGCCTTGATCTCTCCGCCTCCTCGCGAGCCAGCCTGACGAGGCCGTGCCTGAGGAAGCTTCCTGTCGTCCACCCCATGAGGCTCGTCCCCTCGCGAGGGTCTTGAGCTCGTGCTGATGAAGATGGGCCGTGCGGGGTCGCCCCTTGAGCCACGCCGCTGGCCGCAGGCAGGCATGTCTGGGGACCCCCGTTCCCAGAACACCGACATATACGTTCAGAGGGTCCAGAGCGAGCGAGTACCAGGCCCCGACCGGAGTCTTGCGAGGCACCATAGCCTGTCAAAAGCGAAGGATTGAGGCAGATCTGGAGGATCTCGGAAGCAAGGAGGAGGAGAGCAAGAAAGGGGATCTGGAGCAAGGCAGATTGGAGCAAAGGATGTAAGCCTGACCCGGGTCAGCCCTTTTTGTCGGACATACGGTTGCCGAGGTGTCGTGGGGGAGCGGAGGCGCCCACGTCCAATTGACCGCCACGCGACGTCCAAGGCTGCAGGCTGTTGGGGCCCGCGACGCTTCGCACTTGCCCCTTCGCTTCTCTGCTAAGCCAAGTCCGGGCGCGCCTTGGGCCCAGGGGCTACTATTGGCGTTCTGGGAATGGGGGTGCCTAGACTTGCCTGCCTGCGGCCCGCAGCATGGCTCAAGGAGTGGCCTGGTATGGCCCATCTTCATCAACTCAAGCTCAAGACCCTTGCAAGGTGCCAAGCCTCGCGGGGTGGACAATAATAGGCAGCTTCCCTAGGCGCAGCCTTGACAGGAAGGCTCACGAGGAGGCGAAGAGATCAAGGCAGGGGTACCTCGTGAGGTGCCCATGACGCAAGCCATGAAAACCGAAGCCAGGCGGGCGCCAGGCGGGCGCCGGCCTGTGCAGTTTCCTTGTTTCCTCTTTGGTGCAAAGGGGCAAGCTTAGGCCAAGGTATCAGGCAAAGGCTACCATTTTGGTGCAACGAGACCAAGACCAGCAGAATGGCAGGATGAGTTCACCGTGGAGCCCAAGAAAGCGTCATCGTCAGAGTCTTTGGCAGACGAGGACCAACTTTAGTCAGGATAAGTGTACTAGATCTTTGGCAGGCGAGGGCCAACTTTAGTCAGGATAAGTGTACTAGATGTTCCCCTTCAAAATGGCAAATTGTTGGCGCCCTTCCCGCTCAATATTTGGGGAAGAGGACCAGGGCCTCTTACTCTATATATAGGGCGAGCCACCATAGTATAGAGGCATCTGGAATCAACCCCTCGAAAGGGACAACACCACCACAAGAACATCCCTCGCGAGGCTGTTCTTCCTTTGTACTATTCATCATCAGCCCTAGAGGCAATCCACCACACACACACACTGGAGTAGGGTATTACACCACAATGGTGGCCTGAACCAGTATAAACCTTGCGTCCCTTGTGTTGTTCATTGTGTAGTCTAGATCCTTTGCGAGGCGACGAGACGTGAGTTGGTAGAGGAGAGATCTTCGCGCACACCCCAGAGTTCGAACCTCAAGGGTCTGCTAGAACCCGAAATCCGACACAATCAGAGTTACAAATCTCCGGGAATTTAAGAAACAGTGAAAGGCCAAAATCTGGGAGCGCAGAAACAGAAGGAAACAGAGAGAGATCCAATCTCAGAGGGGCTCTTGCCCCTCCGCTGCCATGGAGGCCATGGACCAGAGGGAAAACCCTTCCCCCATCTAGGGGGAAGGTCAAGGAAGAAGAAGGAGGAGGGGGGGGGGCTCTCTCCCCCTCTCTCTCGGTGGCGCCAGAACTCCACCGGGGCCATCATCGTGACGACAATCTACACCAAAAACTTCGCCGCCGTCATCACCAACTCTCCCCCTCTATGCAGCGGTGTAACACCTCTCCTCCTCGCTGTAATCTCTACTTAAACATGGTGCTCAACGCTATATATTATTTCCGAATGATGTATGGCTATCCTATGATGTTTGAGTAGATCCGTTTTGTCCTATGGGTTCATTGATGACCGTGATTGGTTTGAGTTGCATGTTTTATTATTGGTGCTGTTCTATGGTGCTCTCCGTGTCATGCAAGCGCGGGGGATCTTTGCTGTAGGGTTTGCAATATGATCATGGTTTGTGTAAGTGTATCTAGTGCCCCTTAGTGATTTTGGTGTATTGAAGACTTATAGGTTAAGGGACTAATGCGTTTGTGAGTGTACACAGGTCTATAAGTCTACGAGGAGTTTGATTTTTACAAGGCGACCCCTAAAAAATGAGTATCTTCGACTGAAGATTTTGGTATTTCTGAAGACTTTCATGAAGACTTTAAAAGTGAAGAAATTGGTGTTACCGTGAAGAAATGATAATCATGCGAGGAATATGAAGCTTGAAAAGACTTTGTTTTCATAGTTTTGTTTTTCTCTTTCTTGAGTCATAGGAAACACCGTACTGTTAAAGGGGGTCGAGGAAATACTAAGGAAAAATTTCCATGTGATGCTCAACTCAAAATCCTACACCTACCAAACCCTTCGAGTGAAGCCTTTGGAAATCTCATACAGTTCAGTCAATTTCTTCAGTGACAGAGACGAAGTTCTTCTGGTTGTTGAGGAATTTGTTCTGACTGAGGAGTTAGGAATTCGCTAGTGCGGATTGCCTACACAGTGAGGATCATGATAGCCCTAAGGAATTTGATAGTCAAATTTCTGACCGTTGCTGTGCTACGCGCCAGCTGTCCCAAAATATCTTATCCAGCTAACGGTCATATCAGACAAGGGCATTTATGTCTTATCATGTCGGGCTGCTCCCTAGGCTATAAATAGCCACCCCCTACAACCACTAGCTGGTTGGCTGCTCCGAGAGAAACTGACACTTGTCATTTGAGAGCAACCCATCCTCCGAGGACTTTGAGCGAAAATCATCGAGTGAGGAAAATCCCAAACCCAAACACCTACAAACCCAAAGTGATTGAGCATCACTGAAGAGATTGATCCTGCGTGGATCCGACGCTTGTTACCTTTGAAGACTGTGCTTCTTCCAGATGGTTAGGCGTCATGGTCTAGAGCATCCAAGAGGAATTGTGGATTGCCGAGTGACCGAGTCTGTGAAGGTTTGGAAGTCGCCTGAAGACTTACGACGAGTGATTGGACGAGATCTGTGTGATCTTAGTTCAAGGAGAATACGGTGAGGACTTGGTGTCCTGAGCTGCGTGCTTAGCGACTGGGTGTGCGGGACTGTGTGTCCTCGAGTTTAAATACTCAGCCGCTCCAACTAGATGTACAACTGAGACAACAGTTGGAACTGGTCTAACAAATCATTGTCTTCACCAACCTTACTGGTTCTATTTCCTCATTACTGTGTTGAGTGATTGTTCATATCTGTGTTTGAAGACTTTGACTGAAGACTTTCTCAATTTCCTCAGTTCAATTTCTTCAGTATGTTTGTCTTCATCTTGTGTTATCATGTGTTTACGCTTTCTGTACTCTGTGCTTGTCTTCATTTCATCATGATGACTATGTCTGTATCCTGTTATGCTTACTTCTGAGTACTTATTCCGCTGCTAGTAGTTCTTCGCTAAGGAATTTCCTCACCGGCAAATTCCTCAGTGAAGAATTCATAAAAATCACCTATTCACCCCCTCTAGTCGATACAACACACCTAGAGTCTGGTATCAGAGCAAGGTACTCCCTTGTTCTGTGTGATTTTGGTTTAACCACCTAGAGTTTTAGTTATGTCGACTACAGGATTGAGGAACGTTTCCTGCCCCATCTTTGACGGTCATGAGTATCTTCGGTGGGAGGCCATGATGAAGAAGCGACTCACGGCTATGGACAGCGAACTATGGACCGTCACCGAGATCGGCCTTACCGATCTATGCAAGATGGCTGAAGCTGATGACATTCGCAAGTACACTCTCCTCAACCTCACAGTGAAGGATGTCATCTGCACAAGTCTGTCCCGAAATCAATTCAGGAACATCATGCATCTCAATCACGCGAAGCTAATCTGGGACCGTCTCTCTGAGGTCTATGATGGACATCTAAATCGTAATGATCCCTGGCTTGATGATTACAAGGAATCTCTCAAAGAGATGACATTCGAACCAGAATCATCATTGTCCAACCCCTGCCTCATGGCAAAAAGTGCTAAGGTAAACGAATGCTACCTATCCGAGTCCAGTGATGATGAATCTGGCGATGAATTTGGACCTAGCTATGATAAACTTGCTTCCCTTGCCACTAAACAACAAAGAGCTTTGGAAAAAGTTCATTACATGCTAAATAAGAGCAATGATATGTTGGGTGAAGAAATGGATCAATCAAAAGCCTTGGCTGAAAGTCTTCAGGGACTCCATTCAAAGTTTGACGATCTTCAAGGTCATCATAATACTCTTTTATATGATCACGAGAAACTTTCTCTTGAACTTCTTCAAAGAAAGCAAGATCTTGAGAAGCTAAGAGTGAGTTATGAAGATCTTCAGAAGGATCGCGATTCATTACTTTCTCAACAAATCAGCGCTACTCAAGAAGAATTTGTTCCTCCATGCTTAAAGTGCATTGAACGTGAATCTGCTAATTCTTCACCTGAATGTTCCAATGCTTCAATTGTTACAAATTCTTCACCTGCCTCTATTATCATTAATTCCTCATCTGAGGACATTGCTAGTATCACTAACGATGCAGGGCTGAAGGAATTGTACACGACAGGCATGTACAAAAGCCTCAAAGGGCATCAGATTCTTTGTGATGTGCTCAAAAAGCAGATCCTCAACAGAAACCCTAGGAAAGAGGGTATTGCCTTTGAGAGGAAATTCAATGCTGATGGAACATATTGGAAGCCTCAGCAGTACCCCAAAACCTCATGGGTTGCTGCAAAGGGACCTCTAGTTGATCCATCTAACTTATCTGGCTTTACATGTGAATCTTCTCATTCTTCTAATGAGTCATTTGACTCCAACTATAAACTGTTCAAAAATTAGAATGGTGAAGTATTTGCTAGATATGTTGGCACTAACTGCAGGAACGGTTCCCCTATGAAGAAAATATGGGTTCCCAAAAGTTATGTTGAAAGTCTTCAGATGAATGTCCTCATGACACCACCTGTGAAGAACTGGAACCCCAGATCCAATTCTTCATATGGACCAAATTCCTCACACGGATCAAATTCCTCAAATGGATCAAAATCCTCAGATGATCATCATCGTGCTAACCCCTCTGTTTCCCAGGGTAGAGCTAAGGGCTATGAATATGCGCATTATTCTTCAAATCATTATGTTCATAAGTCCTCAAAGAATTTCTCTGCTTATTCATATGCTTACCCTAACCCCTCTTATGTGAAACAAAATGGATTGGCCTCAATGCCACCTTTCTCATATGGTGCTCGCAGAGTGATGAACTCTTTGCCACCCCTTCAGATGTGGGTGGTGAAGAAAAAAAACTAATCTCCTATGCAGGGTCAGGTCTCCAGACGTGTTTTAAACGTCTGAAGAATTCGCTGGAGGCCTGACAAAAATGCCTGAAAGGACGCAGGCGAATCATGATGAAATGAACTTTCATTTCACACGTCCTCATACTGAAATATCTGTTTTACTGATTGATGAAATTCATCTGATGAACTTGATATCATATTCTTCACTGATGAAGTATATGAGATCATAAGTTGCACTAATTCATCTACAGGATGATCAGCCCAAAGCCAACGAGTGGGTTCTAGATAGTGGATGTACAAATCACATTATGGGTGATAAGAGTCTATTGATGGATGCTCCTTTATCACCATCACATCTGAAGCACATCATCTTCGTTGACAAAGGCAAAAGTCAGGTATTGGGTCTAGGTAAGGTTGCGATCTCAAAGGATAGACACATGGACAAAGTCATGCTTGTTGATTCCTTAGGATACAACCTCACGTCTGTCTCAATGCTTTGTGATCTTGATATGGTTGTTGTCTTTGGAAGATATCGATGTATTGTGAACATGGAAGCTGACTATTCCAAAGTCTTCAAAGGCTTTAGGAGAGGAGATCTGTATATTGTTGATTTCTCTACAGGACCACAACCAGCAATGTGCTTGCTTGCAAAAGCTTCAGAAGGCTGGCTATGGCATCGACGACTTGGTCATGCTGGCATGAGGAATCTGAACACGCTTGTGAAGAAGAAGCATGTCATTGGCATTGAGAATGTCAAATTCCTCAAGGATCACTTATGCAGAGCTTGTGAAGCTGGAAAGATGACAAAGGCCAAGCATCCAGCAAAGACTATCATGACCACTACTCGTCCATTTGAATTGCTTCACATGGATCTTTTTGGTCCTAATCATTATTCTGCTGTTTCAAATGATGCATATCTATATGGCTTTGTTATTGTTGATGACTATTCTCGTTACACATGGGTACACATTGTCACTTACAAACATGAAGTGCAGGAAATCTTCAAACGATTTTCCTCGAGGGCTTCAACCAACTTTGGTGTGAAGATCAAGCACATCAGAACTGACAATGGAACCGAGTTCAAGAATTCCGGTCTTGATGGCTATCTTGATGAACTTGGTATTACTCATGAGTTATCTGCTCCTTATACTCCTCAGCAGAATGGCATCGTGGAGCGCAAGAACAGAACCCTCGCTGAAATGGCTCGCACTATGCTTGATGAATACAAAACGCCTCATCGTTTTTGGATTGATGCAATTGATACTGCGTGCCACATCATCAATCGGGTATATCTTCACAAATTCTTCAAGAAGACTGCCTATGAACTCCTCACTGACAAGAAACCCATTGTGAGTTATTTCAAAGTCTTCGGTGCTAAATGCTGGATTAGAGATCCTCATCACAATTCTAAATTTGCACCGAAAGCACATGAAGGTTTTATCCTTGGTTACGGAAAGGACTCGCACACCTACATGGTCTTCAACAACGTTCTTCACAAGGTTGTTGAAACTGTAGATGTGTGGTTCGATGAAACTAATGGCTCTCAAAGAGAGCACCTACCTTCTGTGATAGATGAACCAGAACCTGAGGATTCTATCAAGTTCAAGGCTACTGAGGATGTTATTCCTACCGAAGAATCTGCTGAAGAATTCATTCCGGAACGTGAAGAAAACCGAGCTGGTGCACCTGATGAAAATGCTGAAGAAAATGGTGTGAAGAAAATGCTGACCAAATTCCTCAACGACAACCAACTCATCCTCGCATTGCAAAAGAAGTGCAAGTGGAAAAGATCATCGATGACATTCGAGCGCCAGGTCCTCTCACACGCTCAAAAGCTTCACATTTATCTAACTTTTGTGGGCACTATGCTTTTGTCTCTATTACAGAGCCCACTAAGGTAGATGAAGCATTTCTGGAGCCTGAGTGGATTCAGGCCAAGCAAGAAGAATTACATCAGTTCGAGCTCAACAATGTCTGGGAACTGGTCAAACGTCCAGATCCTCGCAAGCATAATATCATCGGCACAAAGTGGATCTACCGCAACAAGCAAGATGAAAATGGCCTTGTGGTGAGGAATAAGGCACGACTTGTAGCTCAAGGCTACACACAGGTTGAAGGAATTGATTTCGATGAAACTTTTGCACCTGTTACTAGACTTGAGGCTATTCGCATATTACTTGCTTATGCTAACCATCATAATATTATCTTACAACAAATGGATGTGAAAAGTGCATTCCTCAATGGTAAGCTCGAGGAAGAAGTATATGTTGCTCAACCCCCAGGTTTTGAAGATCCAAAGAATCCTGACAAAGTCTTCAGACTCAACAAGGCTCTGTATGGCCTCAAACAAGCCCCTCGGGCATGGTATGACACTTTGAAGGAATTCTTCATGAAGAATGGCTTCACACCCGGTTCACTCGACCTTACTCTCTTTACTAAATCTTATGATGGTGAACTGTTTGTGTGCCAAATATACGTTGATGATATTATCTTTGGCTGTACTGACCAACGTTATAGTGATGAATTTGCTTATATGATGAGTGAAGAATATCAAATGTGTATGATGGGAGAGTTGAAATTCTTTTTAGGTCTTCAAATTCGTCAACAACACAATGGTATATTCATATCTCAGGAGAAATACCTCTAGGAAGTTCTGAGGAAATTCGGCATGCAAGACTCCAAAGGCGTCAAAATTCCTATGCCCACGAATGGCCATCTATGCACTGATGAAAATGGTATTGACTTCGATCACAAGGTATACCGCTCCATGATTGGTTTGTTATTGTACTTATGTGCATCTAGGCCAGATATAATGCTTAGTGTTTGCATGTGTGCCCGATTTCAAGCTGCACCGAAGGAATCACACCATAAGGTTGTGAAGCATATTCTTCGATATCTAGCTCACACACCAACACTAGGATTATGGTACCCCAAGGGCTCTACTTTTGATCTCATTGGATATTCTGACTCTGACTATGCTGGTGATCGTGTGGACCGCAAGTCAACATCCGGTACTTGTCATTTCCTCGGACGATCTTTGGTCTGTTGGTCCTCGAAGAAACAGAATTGCGTATCACTGTCTACTGCAGAGGCTGAGTACATTGCTGCTGGTTCGTGCTATGCTCAACTACTATGGATGAAGCAAACCCTCAAGGACTACGGCATCAACATGAAGAATGTGCCTCTCCTCTGTGACAATGAGAGTGCAATCAAGATTGCTCACAACCCAGTTCAGCACTCGAAGACAAAGCACATTCAGATTCGTCATCATTTTCTTCGTGATCATGTGTTGAAGGGCGACATCTCCATCGAGCACGTGAAGACTGAAGAACAGCTAGCCGATATCTTCACAAAGCCCTTGGATGAGAAGAGATTTAGCAAGTTGTGGTGTGAGCTAAATATCTTAGAATCTTTGAATGTTCTCTGAAAAGGACACACATCCTTACATTTATGCAAAATTGATGACTTAGATGTGCAACACATGAAGAAACGTTTTTCTTCAATCAATGAAGAATAACACTCTAAGTGTGAAGAAATTAATGAAGAATTTGATTCTCAGAACCCTACGATAATTGTACGCGGTGTCTGAAATCATCATTCTTATACGGTGGGTCACGCCATCACCAAAGTTGAAAATCTTCATTTTTGAAATTCCTCAGTTTTTGAAATTCTTCAGTTTTTCAAATTCTTCAACTTTGCAAAATCTTCAATGTTTCCATCGTTTTTCTTCATTAGTGATATATATATATATATATATATATATATATATATATATATGAGTTTAAGTCCTATACAGCATTCACTTATGGCTAATTCTTCAAGTTGCATTTTTCTGCTAAGTGAATGTGATCGGAGCCTCCCCCCTCTATGCTATACTCAACGAAGTCTATTCACAAATTCTTCATGTGCGTTCTATTTGAAACTCGTTCAAAATCTTCACTATGTCTTTGACAGCTGAAGAATTTGCGAACGGAACTTTAAAACTAATCTTATCCAAATTTTCAGTTTTTACCGCTCAAACCGTTCCGAATCCCACGATAGACTTATCTATTCACCCATGATCTAACATTATCTCCACTCCTCAGTATGTGGGTGACACATGTCAAGCGAAGGAGAAGGGTCAGGGGTAGGTTCATCCTAAATCTTCGGGCGAACAATTTTTCACTGCGACTATAAATACCCCATCATCCCTTCCTCACTTCCTTTACTCCGCTCAACCGCTCTCTCTCTCGCTTGAGCTCCTCAAACCCTAGCGCCGCCGCTACTCCATCATCGCCGGTGAGGAAGAGCCTCACTGCCTCGACCTCGTCGCCATCGTACTCACGCCGACTGCGGAAATCTTCACTCCGCCGCCGCCGTAGCTGTCTTCCTCCGCCAAGTTAGGGCATGGAAGATCTACACTGACGAGCTTCACTGTTCTGCTTCTCAGTTCGTCGTGTTCTTCATCCAGGGTAAATTAAAAGTTACTTTTACTACCCTTTTGATTCGAAATTTCACAACAAAATCTTCAAAGGTGTTTTATTCTTCAAATCCACACACACAAAACACCTCACAAGTCATCTGTTCTTGACTCGTTTCTCTAAGCATCGTTTTTCTTCATGATTCCTCAATTGTGTGGATCCTCGATCTATACAACTCTGGAACCTAAGACAAAGAACGCTTAGTGAAATTCTTCAAGGCTAATCTGGTCAAATTCCTCAAACTTGTTCGTTTTGAAAAACCTTGTGAGAACGCATATGACCTCTCCAAATTCCTCGCAACTATACTCTATTCACAGGAACTCATGTCTGCTGCTGAATCACTAGGTTCTCATCAACTTAACTCATTTGCAGGGTTCCTCGAAGAAAAGTTGCATACTTCTTCAGAAAATTCGATTGTTCAAATTCCTCATCTGAAGAATATGGTTGATGGTAAGAAGCCGCAGAAGGGAGGAAAGAAACCTGAGCTCATGACTGCATTTGAAATACCTGAGGAAATTTATGCTGATTACTGCACACCTGATGAGGCTAAGTTCGGAAAAGAAAATAAAAATCAGCGCAAGGTGCGCATTCAGAAAATTGAACGGAGATGGGCAAGAGAATGGAGGGAGTACAGATATGTGACTCCAAAGTATATGAAGAAATTTGCACTTAATCCTCCATGCCCAAGAGCTCCATTGGCACTTGGCCAAGTGGCTAACCCCACCAACATCAAGCATGGTGAGGACTTTCCTGAAGAATGGGCCAAACGCCAAGCTAAGTTGGCAAGACAAGCCAAAGAAGCAGTAAGGAAATTTAATGAAGACTCTGCTGCTACTACTCCCACCGAGGCCTCTGTCAAGCCAAGAAAATCAATGGCAAAGAAGCCTGCTCACAAGCCAAGTGCTTCACCAACTATGCCCTCACGACCAAGTTCCTCAGCAATGCCCTCACGGCCAGAATGTTCAATGCCCTCACGGCCAGAATCTTCAAAGCCCTCACAGCCAGATTCTTCAAAGCCCTCACGGCCAGTACCAACTACTGCTCCTCCTCCAAAGTCCTCAGCTGCTCCAGCAAAGTCCTCAACACCTGTACATCTGGCCACATGCCAAAGGACAACAGGCATCTCTATTGCCTCTAGTGCCTCAACAAGTTCCTCAGCTGCACCAAAATCTTCATCAGGCCCCACTCTGTTGAAGACTAAGGCAACGGCTGGTCGAGGTCCTCGGCCAAGTCCGAAGAAGAAACAGGTTGCCTTCCACGTGCAATCTGACGATGAAGCTGATGATGATGAACTTGCAGAAATCATCAGAGACCGACAACAAAGGGCCGCTAGAGCCAAAGGCACAAATGTGCCACTACTTTTGGATCCAAGGGCAATCCTTGATTACATTGATATCTAGCACAAGGATCCAAATACTCCAATGCCTGATTTCAAGTTGACTCCTAGTCAAAGTCACATGCTGACCCATTTCATCACTGAAGAGAAATGGAAGTTTGAGAAGGCCAGGAAGATCAAGAAAACTCAGTTCAGAAAAGTGAAGTTCCTGAAGAACAACGTTGTCAATATGACACCTGATGAACTCCTCAAGATTCAAGCTGAAATCAAAGCCCTCAGCGATTATTTCAATGCTTACTATGCTGATTGGCAAGGAGCCAAAGTCAAGTTTGTGAAACTGACTGAGAAATTCACAAATGTTGCAGCCCCATCACAACAAGAAATTCCTCAAGCTGCAGCGTCTGCTCAGACGACTGAAGAACATGCCAGCACCGCTGATGACATTCAGGCTGCTGAAGAAAATGCTAGTTCCAAGGCTGATGACTCCATTCCAGCCGCTGAAGAAATTGCCAGGGCATCCATTAGTGGTGCGCCTAAAGAAACTGAAGGAGTCAGGGCAACTACATCAGTTGCACCTGAGGAAATTCAACCAGAAACCTCAGTTCCATCTGCACCTACCCCAACTCCAATTCTTCCATGTGCATTCGATGTGAAGAAGACCAAGGCTGCAGAGCGAGCTGCAGTGAAGAAAAGGAAAGCATCCAGTGCTTCAGAATCTTCCGCTCCAAAGAAGATGAAGCCTCTGACAAGCTCTATTGAAAATCCAATTGATGTTGTTCCAATTTCCACCCTGTCATCAAAGGACCTTGTTCCTTTTGGTGAGGAATATGTGATCCCAAGTGGATCCAATGAAGAACCTTAATCTGCTGCTTCGTCAGAGCAGGTTGATGAAGAAATTGAAGTGGATGCCATCCCTTCAACACTTGTTGCTTCCTCGCCAATGCCTCAGTTCATAGCTGAAGAGGCTGGCGTTGAAGAAATTGAATATGAAGACGTGGACATTGGCTGCACAACGCCAGTGATGAATGATGACTTTTGGGAAATTCAGCACCCCAATACTCCACTCTTCACCCCACTTCAACAGATACCTCAGTCCCTTGGACCAACAGTTCAAATGGGCTCTGAAGAAACTCATCCCACCTCGTCTATGCATGAAGACATTCCAGTCGCTAGTGCTGAAGAAGCTGCTGTTGTTGAACCCTTGAACACGCAGCCTGCTACTGAAGAAGAACCAGAAATTCCTCAGCCTGAAGAACCTGAGATTGCGATTCCTGAGGTTGTGATGCAACTCACTGACACTCCTGTGCCCAAGCCAACAGATCCATTCTCAAAGAAGCAAAAGTTCAAGGCTGAAGATTTCTTCAGCGAGCATGTGTTCTTCACTGACTATAACCCCTATGACTCTGCTCGCATAAGGAAGAGACGCTTCTGGACTGCTAGTCAAGCAAACTTCTATTCCTCAGTACTGTTCAACAAAGATAAAGTCTTCGATCATGAGAATATTCCTCATGTGGACATGGAGTCTCTATCATGCTTCGAGCTAGTCCTCAGTGTTCTTCACGATGCTGGACTGTTAAATTTCTGCACTGACATCTATGACTAGAATGAAGAACTTATTCTTCAATTCTATGCAATGCTGCACATCACAGGAAACTCTGAAGATGTGAATTCATGGGTGTTGGACTGGATGTCTGAAAATACTCACTACAAGGCACCAGCAACTGAATTGCTTCATGCCCTTCCACTCAGTCCTCCCCTTGACGGTGTTCGTTGTGTCTACAATGAACCTGAACTTTCAAATCATTTCATGCAAGTGCTGATGAAGCCTTTGAAGCCAGGGAAGGCTCCTCGAACCAAATTCCTCGTCAAGGAATTACTATATGTGCCCCGGACTGTCTATCGCATTCTGTCGAAGACCATGAGTCCTATCAAAGGCCACAACTCAAATGATGAAGAGGTCGTTGGCATCATGAAGAATATGCTTTTCAATATCATTCATGGCGTTCCCGTCAACTTCCATGATTTCTTCATGAGGACTCTGGCGAATATTGCTATGTCACCTTTTGAACTAAAGCCTTATGCACCATGGATTATGAGGTTCATCAGGACAAGGGCTTCACTAAATTACAAAGCTGACACTTTGAACCATGGCAGCTACTAGCCCCCGATTGAAGTCCTCAAACGGACATATTCCTCAGCTGATGACAAAGGCAAGGCAACTCCTGTGATAGATGAAGGCATTCGTCCATTGGATGGTCAATTTCGCAAAGCTTCATCCTACTCCACCAATGATGACTCTGCCACACATGACTCTGCCGCCAAGCAAAATCCTCAAGCCACAGCTCCCAGGGTGATGACTGATCGTGAGTTACTCCTTAGTCTTCATCAGAAGGTTGATCGCAATCATAAATGGGTCAAGCGTCAGTTTGGTTCAATTCTTCACAACATGACCTCAACACACAATGCAGTGAAGAAAAACCAATACTACCTCCATGAAACCTTCAACTGTACCTGGGCTGTTCTATCTCATGTCTACAGCGCTGCAGATCTGAAGAATATGGGTCTCAAGGAAGAATTTGACTGGTCTGCACCTCCACCGAAGAAATTCAAGAAGGTCAAAGTTCCTTCCTTGGTGGCCATCTCCTATTCTTCATCACGCGAGACTGATGAAAATGAAGACTTGGACGACACTGCGGCAAGCCCTACTACAACAACCGACCCCAACAACGCTGGCGCTCCTCCATCAACTTGATATTCTTCAGGTGCGTTAGTCCTCAGTTTCGATCCTTTTGGTCATTCGATGACAAAGGGGGAGAAATTTGAGTTAGTCTTCAAGCGGGTCTATTAAATGGGCATTTTTTTTGCTAAGTTACAACTCTCGTTCTTCTGAAACCTTATTGGATCAAGTTGTAATCTTAAACCCAATGGTGCCCTGATACTTTTGATGCACTGTGCTTTGATACTCTCGATATGTTATTCTGCATGCTTGTTACTCATTAATTTTATTGCACGCATGCTGAATTTCATCAGGCACCATATTTCGTCATGCATTTCAAATTCTTCATATTCTATGTCAATTGCGTGTATGAATTACAAGATATAGGGGGAGATCTCCATGATTCAACTCTTCAAGTGTGCATTGCTTCAAAAGCAAATTCCTCACATGCACATCTTCAGGGGGAGTTCTTCTATATCTTGCAATCAAATTCCTCAATATCAGTACTTACACTTCATATGTTTATCCCCATTGAAAACTTAACCTATATTGTCATCAATCACCAAAAAGGGGGAGATTTTAAGTGCATCTAGTGCCCCTTAGTAATTTTGGTGTATTGAAGACTTATAGGTTAAGGGACTAATGCGTTTGTGAGTGTACACAGGTCTATAAGTCTATGAGGAGTTTGATTTTTACAGGGAAAGTCGACCCCTAAAAAATGAATATCTTCGACTGAAGATTTTGGTATTTCTGAAGACTTTCATGAAGACTTTGAAAGTGAAGAAATTGGTGTTACCGTGAAGACTTGATAATCATGCGAGGAATATGAAGCTTGAAGACTTCGTTTTCATAGTTTTGTTTTTCTCTTTCTTGAGTCATAGGAAACACCGTACTGTTAAAGGGGGTCGAGGAAATACTAAGGAAAAACTTCCATGTGATGCTCAACTCAAAATCCTACACCTACCAAACCCTTCGAGTGAAGCCTTTGGAAATCTCATACAGTTCAGTCAATTTCTTCAGTGACAGAGACGAAGTTCTTCTGGTTGCTAAGGAATTTGTTCTGACTGAGGAGTTAGGAATTCGCCAGTGCGGATTGCCTACACAGTGAGGATCATGATAGCCCTGAGGAATTTGATAGTCAAATTTCCGACCGTTGATGTGCTACGCGCCAGCTGTCCCAAAATATCTTATCCACCTAACGGTCATATCAGACAAGGGCATTTATGTCTTATCATGTCGGGCTGCTCCCTAGGCTATAAATAGCCACCCCCTACAACCACTAGCTGGTTGGCTGCTCCGAGAGAAATTGACACTTGTCATTTGTGAGCAACCCATCCTCCGAGGACTTTGAGCGAAAAACATCGAGTGAGGAAAATCCCAAACCCAAACACCTACAAACCCAAAGTGATTGAGCATCACTGAAGAGATTGATCCTGCGTGGATCTGACGCTTGTTACCTTTGAAGACTGTGCTTCTTCCAGACGGTTAGGCGTCATGGTCTAGAGCATCCAAGAGGAATTGTGGATTGCCGAGTGACCGAGTCTGTGAAGGTTTGGAAGTTGCCTGAAGACTTACCACAAGTGATTGGACGAGATCTGTGTGATCTTAGTTCAAGGAGAATACAGCGAGGACTTGGTGTCCTGAGTTGCGTGTTCAGCGACTGGGTGTCCGGGACTGCGTGTCCTCGAGTTTAAATACTTAGCCGCTCCAACCAGACATATAACTGAGACAGCAGTTGGAACTGGTCTAACAAATCATTCTCTTCACCAACCTTACTGGTTCTATTTCCTCAACTCTTTCATTTCCTTATTACTGTGTTGAGTGATTGTTCATATCTGTGTTTGAAGACTTTGCCTGAAGACTTTCTCAATTTCCTCAGTTCAATTTCTTCAGTCTGTTTGTCTTCATCTTGTGTTATCATGTGTTTATGCTTTCTGTACTCTGTGCTTGTCTTCATTTCATCATGATGACTATGTCTATATCATGTTATGCTTACTTCTGAGTACTTATTCCGCTGCTAGTAGTTCTTCGCTAAGGAATTTCCTCACCGGCAAATTCCTCAGTGAAGAATTCATAAAAATCGCCTATTCACCCCCCTCTAGTCGATATAACGCACTTTCAGTTTGCTTATTGTCTATGTTGCACGAGTGATAGAAACATAAACACGGATAAGTGGGTTATTGCATATGGGAATAAAGAGGACTTGACACTTTAATGCTATGGTTGAGTTTTACCTTAATGATCTTTAGTAGTTACATATGTTTGCTAGAGTTCCAATCATAAGTGCATATGATGCAAGAAGAGAAATTATGTTAGCTTATGCCTCTCTCTCATATTAAATTGCAATAATGATTACCGGTCTAGTTATCGATTGCCTAGGGACAAATAACTTTCTTGTGACAAAAAAGCTCTCTACTAAAACAGCCCCTAGTTTCTTTTTAGTTCTCTTTATTATCTTGCAAACCTATCCTATCACACCTACAATGTACTTCTAGCTTCATACTTGTTTTAGGTAAAGTGAACATTAAGAATGCATAGAGTTGTATTGATGGTCGATAGAACTTGAGGGAATATTTGTTCTACCTTTAGCTCCACGTTGGGTTCGACACTGTTACTTACCGAAAAGGCTATAACTAATCCCCTATACTTGCGGGTTATCAGTACATGAGACCGGCTCCACCGACAGACATGCAACTTGTTTTGCATAAAGGTGGCTAGCGGGTGTCTATTTCTCCTACTTTAGTTGAATCAAATTTGACTATGGCCGGTCCTTGAAGAAGGTTAAAGCAGCAAACTTGATAAATCACCGTTGTGGTTTTTGCCGTAGGTAAAAATGGTTTTTGCTAGAAGCCTGTAGCAGTAACGTAAAACTTGCAACAACAAAGTAGAGGACGTCTAACTTGTTTTTGCAGGGCATGTTGTGATGTGATATGGTCAAGACATGATGTGATATATGTTGTTGTATTAGATGATCATGTTTTGTAGTATCGACAACCGGCGGGAGCATTTGGGTTGTCTCTTGATTATTGTATGAAATGCAATCGTCATGTCATTGCTTTATTTTATTGATATGCGTTAGCAATAGTTGTAGAAGCAATAGTTGGCGAGATGACCCCGACGCAATGATGGAGATCAAGGTGTCGAGCCGGTGATGATGGAGGTCATGACGATGGTTTGGAGATGGAGATCAAAATCAAAAGATGACAATGGACATATCATGTCACATTTTTTGATTTCATGTGATGTTATCCTTTATGCATCTTATTTTGCTTAGAACGGAGGTTGCATTATAGGATGATCCCTTCACTAGATTTCAAGATAAAATTGTTCTCCCTGAGTATGCACCATTGCCAAAGTTCGTCGTTTCAAAGCACCTCATGATGATCGGTTGTGATAGTCTCTACGTTCATATACAAGGGGCGTAAGATAGTTTTGGACATGCAGAATACTTGGGTTAAACTTGACGAGCCTAGCATGTACAGACATGGTCTCGGAACACTGGAGATCGAAAGGTCGAACATGAGTCATATAGTAGATATGATTAACATAGAGATGTTCATCATTGATGACTACCCCATATCACGTGATGATTGGACATGTGTTAGTTGATTTGGATCATGTATCACTTAGATAACTTGAGGGATGTTAATTTAAGTGGGAGTTCATTAGTAATTTGATTAATTGAACTTAATTTATCATGAACTTAGTCTTAATAGTTTTTGCATGTCTATGTTATAGATCAATACCTCGCGATATAATTGAGTTGAAAGATGATGGTAGCAATAATGCGGACTGGGTCCATGATCTGAGGATTATCCTCATTGATGCAGAGAAGAATTATGTCCTTGATGCACCGCTAGGTGACAGACCTATTGCAGGAGCAGATTCAGATGAATGTTTGGCAAGATCGATATGATGACTACTTAATAGTTTAGTGCGCCATGCTTTACGGCTTAGAACTGGGACTTCAAAAATGTTTTGAATGCCACAGAGCATATGAGATGTTCCAAGAGCTGAAATTGGTATTTCAGACTCATAACCGTGTCGAGAGGTATGAGACCTATGACAATTACTTTGCCTACAAGATGGAGCAGAATAGCTTAGCCAGTGAGCATGTGCTCAGAATGTCTGGGTACCACAATGACTTGAATCAAGTGGGAGTTAATCTTCCAGATAATATAGTGATTGGCAGAGTTCTCTAGTCACTACCACCAAGATACTAGAACTTCATGATGAACTATAATATGCAAGCGATGATGAAAACGATTCCCAAGATCTTCGCGATGCTGAAATCAGCGAAGGTAGAAATCAAGAAAGAGCATCGAGTGTTGATGGTTAACAAGACCACTAGTTTTAAGAAAAAGGGTAAGGGAAAGAAAGGGAACTTCAAGAAGAATGAGAAGCAAGTGCCACTCCCGTGAAGAATCCCAAAGCTGGACCTAAGCCTGAAACTGAGTGCTTCTACTACAAAGGGAATGGTCACTAGAAGCAGAACTGCCCTAAATACTTGGCGGATAAGAAGGATGGAAAAATGAACAAAGGTATATTTGATATACATGTTATTGATGTGTAACTTACTAGTATTCATAGTAGCCCTTGGGTATTTGATACTAGTTCAGTTGCCAAGATTAGTAACTTGAAACAAGAGTTGCAGAATAAACAGAGACTAGTTAAGGGCAAGGTGACGATTTGAGATGGAAATGATTCCAAGGTTGATACGATCACCATCGCACACTCCCTATACCTTCGGGATTAGTGTTGAACCTAAGTAAATGTTATTTGGTGTTTGTGTTGAGCATGAATATGATTTGATCATGTTTATTGCAATATGATTATTCATTTAAGTCAGAGAATAATTGTTTTTCAATCTACATGAATAAAACCTTCTATGGTCATATACCCAATGTAAATGGTTTATTGAATCTCGATCATAGTAATACACATGCCAAAAGATGCAAAAGTTGATAATGATAGTGCAACATACTTCTGGCACTGCCGTTTAGGTCATATTGGTGTAAAGCGCATGAAGAAACTCCATGCGGATGGACTTTTGAATCACTTGATTATGAATCATTTGATACTTGCAAATCATGCCTCATGGGCAAGATGACTAAGAATCCATTCTTTAGAACAATGGAGCGAGCTAATGACTTATTGGAAATAATACATACCGATGTATGCGGTCCAATGAGTGTTGAAGCATGCGGCGGGTATCGTTATTTTCTCACCTTCATAGATGATTTGAGTAGGTATGGGTATATCTACTTGATGAAACACAAGTCTGAAACATTTGAAAAGTTCAAATAATTTTAGAGTGAAGTGGAGAATCATCATAACAAGAAAATAAAGTTTCTACGATCTGATCACAGAGGCGAATATTTGAGTTACAAGTTTGGCCTTCATTTAAAACAATGTGGAATAGTTTCACAACTCACGCCACCTGGAACACCACGGGGTAATGGTGTGTCCGAATGTCGTAACCGTACTTTATTAGATATGGTGCATTCTATGATGTGTCTGACCAATTTACCACTATCGTTTTGGGGTTATGCATTAGAGACATCCGCATCCACGTTAAATAGGGCACCGTCTAAATCCATGAGATGACGCCGTATGAACTGTGGTTTGGCAAGAAACCTAAGCGGTTGTTTACTAAAAGTTTGGGGATGCGACGCTTATGTCAAAAGGCTTCAACCTGATAAGCTCGAACCCAAAGCGGAGAAGTGCGTCTTCATAGGATACCCAAAAGAAACTATTGGGCATACCTTCTATCACAAATCCGAAGGCAACATCTTTGTTGCTAAGAATGGGTCTTTTCTAGAGAAGGAGTTTCTCTCAAAAGAAGTGAGTGGAAGGAAAGTAGAAATTGATGAGGTAATTGTACCTTCTCTTGAATTGGAAAGTAGCACATCACAGAAAACCGTTCCCGTGATGCCTACACCAACCAGAGAGGAAGCAAATGATGATGATCATGAAACTTCAGATCAAGTTACTACTGAACCTCGTAGGTCGACAAGAGCATGATCCGCACTAGAGTGGTACGGTAATCTTGTCCTGGAAGTTATGTTATTATACCATGGCAAACCTACGAACCATGAGGAAGCTATGATGAGGCCAGATTTCAATAAATGGCTTAAGGCCATGAAACCTGAGATAGGATCCATGTATGAGAACAAAGTGTGGACTTTGGTGGACTTGCCCGATGATCGGCAAGCCATTGAGAATAAATGGATCTTCAAGAAGAAGACAGACGCTGATGGTGATGTCACTATCTATAAAGCTCGACTTGTCGCGAAAGGTTTTCGACAAGTTCAAGGGGTTGACTACGATGAGACTTTTTCACCTGTAGTGATGCTTAAGTCAGTCTGAATCATGTTATCAATTCCCGCATTTTATGATTATGAAATCTGGCAAATGGATATCAAAACTGCATTCCATAATGGATTTCTGAAAGAAGAATTGTATATGATGCAACCAGAAGGTTCTGTTGATCCTAAAGGTGCTAACAAAGTGTGCAAGCTCCAACAATCCATCTATGGACTAGTGCAAGCATCCCGGAGTTGGAATATATGCTTTGATGAGGTGATCAAAGCCTATGGTTTTATACAGACTTACAGTGAAGCCTGTATTTACAAGAAAATGAGTGGGAGCTCTGTTGAATTTTTAATATTATATGTGGATGACATATTGTTGATTGGAAAAGATATAGAATTTCTAGATAGCATAAAATTTTACTTGAATAAGAACTTTTCAATGAAAAACCTCGGTGAAGATGCTTACATATTGGGCATCAATATCCATAGGGATAGATCGGGACGCTTAATAGGACTTTCACAAAGCAACATACCTTGGCAAAGTTTTGAAGAAGTTCGAAATGGATCAGTCAAAGAAAGGGTTGTGGCCTGTGTTGCAAGGTGTGAAGTTGAGTAAGACTCAAAGCCCGACCACGACAGAAGATAGAGAGAGAATGAAAGTTATTCCCTATGCCTCAGCCATAGGTTCTATAAAGTATGCCATGTTGTGTACTAGACCTATTGTGTACCTTGCCATGAGTTTGGCAAGGGGGTACAATAGTGATCCATGAGTAGATCACTAGATAGCGGTCAAAATTATCCTTAGAAGACTAAGGATATTTCTCAGTTATGGAGGTGATAAAGAGTTTTCTGTAAAGGGTTACGTCGATGCAAACTTTGACACTGATTCAGATGACTCCGAGTCTCAATCTGGATACATATTGAAAGTGGGAGCAATTAGCTAGAGTAGCTCCATGCAGAGCATTGTATACATAGAGTTGCAAAATACATATGGATCTGAATGTGGCAAACCCATTGACCAAACTTCTCTCACAAGCAAAACATGATCACACCTTTGTATTCTTTGGTTATTAATCACATGGAGATGTGAACTACATTATTGACTCTAGTAAACTCTTTGGGTGTTAGTCACATGGCGATGTGAACCATGGGTGTTAATCATATGGCGATGTGAACTAGATTATTGACTCTAGTGCAAGTGGGGGACTGATGGAAATATGCCCTAGCGGCAATAATAAAATATTTATTATTGTATTTCCTTAATCATGATAAAGGTTTATTATTCATGCTAGAATTGTATTGACCGGAAACTTAAATACATGTGTGGATACATAAACAAATACCGTGTCCCTAGTGAGCCTCTACTGGACTAGCTCGTTGATTAAAAGATGGTTAAGGTTTCCGAACCATAGACCCGAGTTGTCATTTGATAACAGGGTCACATCATTAGGAGAATGATGTGATGGAGAAGACCCATCTGTTAGCTTAGCATATTGACCATTTGGTTTATTGCTATTGCTTTCTTGATGATAAATACATATTCCTTCGACTATGAGATTATGCAACTCCTAGAAACCAGAGGAATACCTTGTGTGCTATCAAACGTCACGACATAACTGGGTGATCATAAATATGCTCTATAGGTATCTCCGAAGATTTTTGTTGAGTTGGCATAGATCGAGATTAGGATTTTTCACTCCGAGTATCGGAGAGGTATCTCTGGGCCCTCTTGGTAATACACATCATAAGAAGACTTGCAAGCAAAGTGACTAAAGTGTTAGTTGCAAGATGACATATTATAGAACGAGTAAAGAGACTTGCCGGTAATGAGATTGAACTAGGTATGAAGATACCGATGATCGAATCTCGGGCAAGTAACATACCAATGGACAAAGGGAATTATGTATGTTGTCATAAGGTTCGACTGATAAAGATTTTCATAGAATATGTAGGATCCAATATGGGCAACTAGGTTCCTCTATTGGTTATTGACCAGAGAGGTGTCTCGGTCATGTCTACATAGTTCTCGGACACGCAGGGTCCGCACGCTTAACGTTCATTGACGATATAGTGTTATATGAGTTATATGATTTGGTGACCGAATATTGTTCAGAGTCCTGGATGAGATCACGAACATGATGAGGAGCTCCAGAATGGTTTGAAAGTAAAGGTTGATACATAGGACGATGATATTCGGACACCGAAAGAGGTTCAGAGTGCACCGGGTAGTCATCGGGTCGCCGGAAGGGGTTCCGGACACCCCGGGTAGGTGTACGGGCCAAGGGTGGGATAGACCAGCCCACAAGGGGGATTACATGCCCCTATCCCTGGCCGACCCTAGGGAAGGAAAGGGGAAGGGCTAGCCCCTCCTGCCTTCCCCTTCTCATGGGAGAAATGAAATGGGGCAGGGGGCGCCACCCTCCCCTACCTTTCCCCGCTCACCTAATAAGGAAGGGGGGCTTGGGGAGGAGCCCATGTAGGATTCGACCTACTTGGGGCGCCTCTTGGCAGCCTCCACTCTCCCCCACCTATATATATGTAAGAAGGGGGCGCCACATATCACCACGACAATCTCTTAGCCGTGTGCGGCGCCCCCCTCCACAGTTTTGTCCCTCGGTCATATTTTTGTAGTGCTTAGGCGAAGCCCTACGGAGATAGCATCGCCATCACCGTCACCATGCTGCCGTGCTGCCAGAACTCATCCACTACTTCACCATCTTGCTGGATCAAGAAGGCAAGGAAGCCACCGAGCTGAATGTGTGTTGAACGCGGAGGTGCCGTACGTTCGATACTCGATCGGTTGGACCGCGAAGAAGTTCGACTACATCAACCTAAACTCTTCCGCTTATGGTCTACGAGGGTATGTAGACACACTCTCCCCCTCGTTTCTATGCATCTTCATGGAGAGATCTTGTGTGTGCATAGAATATATTTTTCATGCAACGTTTCCCAACAGTTTCTTCCTTGCATAAAATAGGTCTGTGAAGGAGGAACCACGTGTTCAGCAACCGAATTTAGCCTAATAGACTAATAGTCGCAACCTTCTTGAATCTTTTAAAACAAACACTAATGAGGCAAATAGATCTATATTGCTTTATCATTTTGGCCTCATTAACCTTACTTAATAAAATAATCTCACCAAAGTTTAAACGAAACAATTCTAGATGGCCAGCATGTAGGTCGCTAAACAAAAGTAGGAGATCAGGCTTGATGACTTCCCAAAAGTTCTGATAGAACTCAGCGGGAAAACCATCCGGACCCGGGGCTTTGTTGTGCTCCATTAGTAAAACTGCCTTTCTAACTTCCTCCTTAGAGTATGGGGCTGTTAGAAGGCTATTTTCCTCATCAGAGACCTGGGGGATGTCATATGTTCGGGACTCATCCAGTGAGAAGTTTCCTTCCTCTAGGGCTCTGAACAATTTTTTATAAAAATTAGTGACATAAGATTTAAGTTGCTCATGCCCCTCAATCGTTCCCACATCCAGTTGTAGGAAATGAATAATTTTCTTTCGGTGTCTACCATTGTCGACTCCATGGAAATATCTAGTATTCGAATAACCTTTAAGGATAAATTGAGAGCTACTATGTTGGTACCATTTGAGTTCCTCCTTGCGCAACATGCTATCTATCTGTGCATTCGAATGACACTTGATCTGGATTTCATGCTTAGATAGGGGTCTAACCTCCGCCGAAGATTCTAATTCATCAATGATAGATGAGAGATGAAGCTTCTCCTTTTTAGGATACCCACCATATGCCTAGCCCAACCACCAAGGAATTTGTGTAATGCGGATTTTGTTATTCCATTTTAATTGGGATATGCCCAGTGAAAGTGCAACTAATCCCTGGGTGGTTTTGGTAATTCTTAACAACATATAGTTCATTGAACTAATGCTATTTCAAGATGATAATTTCAGAAAGTTCAATGATTGGCATGACATGGACTATAGATGTGGACCCCTCAAAATGCAAAGGACATATATTGTCAACAAGCTCAATACTCTACATTTTCATTTTAGTGATCCAAGATCACATTGAGTCCATAGGAAAGCCAATACTATTAAAAGGGGATGAGGTGTTGCTTAATGACTTACTTGCTCAAAATGCTTAGTGATATGCTCCAAAACCCTCAACCACTTTCTCATTTCCACATATGTCCTAAACCTATAGTCAATTTCGGCCCCACCGATTTGACCTATCCGGCACCACCGAGTTTCATTTGACATAGCCACTGCCACAAACCCTAGTTACTTCGGCCTCACCGATAGGGATCTCAGTCTCACCGAGATGGGATTGCAAGCTCTCTGTTTCCTTTTTGTAACATTTCGGTCTCACCGAGATGGGATTGCAAGCTCTCTGTTTCCTTTTTGTAACATTTCGGTCTCACCGATAGGGATCTCAGTCTCACCGAGATGGGATTGCAAGCTCTCTGTTTCCTTTTTGTAACATTTCGGTCTCACCGAAATGAGCAAATTGGTCCCACCGAGTCTGCATTGCAAACTCCGTGTTTCCTTTTTGTAACACTTCAATCCCACCGAAGTGAGCGAATCGGTCCCCTGACCAACCATCTGTGTACCTATTGCTGCAATCGGTCCCATCGAGTTTATGAGATCGGTAACACCGAGATTACGTTATGCCTTAACCCTAGCATATCGGTCCCAGCGAGATAACTATATCGGTCCCACCGAAAACTCTAACATTCATATTTTTACCTGAATCAGTCTGACCGAGTTTGCTGATTCGGTCCCACCGAGTTTGGGAATCTATGTGTAACAGTTATATTTTGTGTGGAGGCTATATATACCCCTCCACCCACTCTTCATTCATTGAGAGAGCCATCAGACCATACCTACACTTCCACTACTCATTTTCTGAGAGAGAACCACCTACTCATGTGTTGAGACCAAGATATTCCAATCCTACCATATGAATCTTGATCTCTAGCCTTCCCCAAGTTGCTTTCCACTCAAATCATCTTTCCACCATAGCCAAATCTGTGTGAGAGAGTTGAGTGTTGGGGAGAATATCATTTGAAGCACCAGAGCAAGGAGTTCATCAACAACACACCATCTATTACCTTTTGGAGAGTGGTGTCTCCTAGATTGGTTAGGTGTCACTTGGGAGCCTCCGTCAAGATTGTGCAGTTGAACCAAGGAGTTTGTAAGGGCAAGGAGACCGCCTTCTTTGTGAAGATCTACCCTAGTGAGGAAAGTCCTTCTGGGGCGATGACCATGATGGGATAGACAAGGTTGCTTCTTTGTGGACCCTTCATGGGTGGAGCCCTCCATGGACTTGCGCAACCATTACCCTCCGTGGGTTGAAGTCTCCATCAACATGGATGTACGATAGCACCACCTATCGGAACAACGCCAAAAATCTCTGTGTCAATATTGTTTTTCTCCCTCCAAACTCCCCCATTTACATTCTTGCAAGTTGCATGCTTTACTTTCCGCTACACATATACTCTTTGCATGCTTGCTTGAATTGTATTGAGATTTCTTGACTTGTGCTAAGTTGCTAAAATCATCCAAGAACTAAAATTGGGAAAAGGTTAAGTTTTTATTTGGTCAAGTAGTCTAATCACCCCCCTCTAGACATACTTTTGATCCTACAAGTGGTATCAGAGATTTGGTCTCCATTTGCCTTGATTTCCATAGCTTTGGTGATCATAGCCTTGGTTTCACAACCTAGGAGAGTATGGCGTCTAGCGAGGGAAATTACCACCGTAGAGGTCCTTACTTTGATGGTACTAATTTTGCTAGCTGGAAACATAAGATGAAAATTCATATTCTTGGACATAACCCCGCCGGTTGGGCTATTGTGTGTATTGGCTTGCAAGGTGAATTCTTTGATGGGAGAGAACCAAACCGTGAAGCTACCGTGGAAGAATTGAAGATGTTGCAATACAATGCTCAAGCTTGCGATATCCTCTTCAATGGATTGTGCCCCGAAGAATTCAACAAAATCAACCGTCTTGAGAATGCAAAGGAAATTTGGGATACTTTGATTGATATGCACGAAGGTACCGACTCCGTCAAGGAATCCAAGTTGGATGTGCTTCAAAGTCAACTTGACAAGTTGAAAATGAAGGATGGTGAAGGTGTCGCTGAAATGTACTCTAGGCTTGCTCTCATTACAAATGAGACTGATGGCTTAGGAAGTGAAGAGATGACCGAAAAATTCATCATCAAGAAGATCTTGAGAGCCTTGGATGGAAAATATGATACCGTGTGCACATTGATCCAAATGATGCCAAATTACAAAGATCTCAAGCCCATCGAAGTCATTGGAAGAATTGTTGCTCATGAGATGTCAGTGAAGGACAAAGAAGAGCTTCACAAAAAGTGTAGTGGTGCTTACAAAGCCTCATGTGATGCTCCTACATCATCAAATGAGAAACAAGCCTTCAATGAAGAATTGAGCTTAATGGTGAAGAATTTCAACAAATTCTACAAGAGTAGAAGCAAGGAAAGAACTTCCAAGTCAAGGTCCTACAATGACAAAAGATCTTCTAGTCATGAGTGAAATTGCTACATATGTGGAAGACCCGGACACTACTCCAATGAGTGTACGGCTCCCTACAAAAGAAGAGAAGACTCACCTAAAAGAAGAAGCAAAAGGGAAGAATCACCTCCAAGAGAGAGAAGGAGTAGAGATGATCGCTATGAGCGAAGAACCTCTCGACGAAGCAAGGATTCGGAAAGGATGGACAAGTCATCAAGGATCTACACAAAACGAAGACATCAAGCTCATGTTGGTGAATGGATATCCGACTCTGTCTCTAACCACCACCCTGAGAGAAGTTATCACTCCGACTCCGAATATACCCAAGATGAAGGTGTTACCTATCTAGCACTTGTGTCAACCAACTCCTATGACATATTTGATTCACCAAATGAAGGAATAGGGAGATGATTCATGGCTAAAGGCCCCAAGGTAACACACTCGAGTATGTTGATTTCAATAGTGATGAAGATGACTCACTAGGTGATGATGATTTACTTGTTGACAACTCTAGTGATGAATACTATGATGAAACGTTAATTAATCATGATAATCAAGATAAAACGAATGACAATGATAAGAAGGATATTGAGCATCTAACTAAAGAACTACACACTCTTAAGTTAGCTCATGAAACCACTTTAGAAGATCATCGAGAACTTTTAAAAACTCATGAGAAGTTACGCTTCGAAAAGCACAATCTTTAGAAAGAGCATGGGTTCTTAAAGGCCATCAATGATGATCTTTGAAAGAAAAGTTCTTCTTACATTGCCAAGCATTTACTCTTGTCTACTTACATGCCACAAGTAAAATCTATCAACAAGAACAAGAAAGATTCTTCTTCTAGTTGTAACAATAATCATGCTAAATCCAATATTGTTGCTTCTAGTAGTTCTCTTGATTCCACAAATGATTCTCTTATCCAAGTTACACTTGAGAAAGAAAATAACTTATTGCAGGGAATTATAGAGAAAGGTGTTTACAAAAGCCTTGCCAGGAGTAGGCAATTTGAGGAAATTGTACACAAGCAAGGAAGGCACCGGAAGAATCAAGGTGTTGGTTCTGAATGAAAGTTCAATGTCAATGGAGTTGAGTGGGAAGAAGATCAATACCCCAAGACGAAGTTTGTTCCTTAACAAGAGAATTATGACCCTACTTCCTTCAAGGGGACACAAGCTCAAGATGATCTTCCACCACAAGACCACAAGCTAAAAGGCAAGAACAAGCTCCAAGAAGATATTGATGCATTTGAAGATTCTCCGAAGGCCTTGGTCAAGTGGGTTCCCAAGACTACATCAAGTTCTACTTCATCAAGTACATCTACAACTCCAAGGATTCCAATCAAGATGATGTGGATCACGAAGAAGAAGAACTAGAGAGTTCTTGAGGGTGACTCCGCCAACATACTTCACTCATATTTATTTTGGGAAGGACAAGTGCAAATAACTTCCACATCTTGCACTAGTTCAAGGTGTCACAAACCCTCTTGTTGGTAAGACAAGGGACAAGGTAACTTAATGTTTTCATGGACATCATATTGTGTGTGCATCACTCTATGTCTATGGATATTCTTGTTTGTTCCTTGTGGGACTAACCCGTGTAGGTATTGAAAGTGCAACTCACTCCAATGGATTGCTTCGAATGATCTACATCAACAATGAGCATCCACATATTCAACATCTACATGAAGTCATCATCGACAAAAACCAAGGTTAGTTGATCCCTCTTAGGGGGGATATCACATCTAGGGAAGCTTTACTCTAAGAATTGAGCTAAAGCAACTCTAATGGTGTGAACATAACAATGCTTTATATAAAAATGGTAACCCCACTTGTGCTTAAATGATGAGTATGACCTATGATCAAATGTTCTCATTTGACTCCTAAGTCAATATACTCATATATAGATGACCTAGCACTACAAAAAAACACTTCCGTGATGATACATGTTTGTCACAGTAGGTCATGTTTTCTGTCATGCATGTACATCCATGACGATTTTATGACAGAATCAAGATAGTCATACCTGTGCTGTCGTAGAAGTGTTCCATGACATTACGAAAATTATCATCACGGAAGTGTCCACTTCCATGACGATAAATCATGCGTCATAGAAGTGCTTTCGTCAAGCGTGACCGACATGTGGCATCCACCGTAACGGAATGCCGTTAAGCTATCAGGTCCGGTTTAGGATCCGATAACCCGTTAACAACCCTGACCAATGAGGATTTTCCATGTGTAAAATCATCATTGGCTGGAGGAAACATGTGTCGGCTCACCGTTGGGACACGTGTCATCCACTGTCGGTGTCCTGGACTTGGGGGTATCTAGTCCTGCTTGCCTACAGCCCACCACGTGGCTCCATCGAAGGCCTGGTACGGCCCAACTTCAGCACCAACACTACAAGACCCTCGCGAGGCAGACAACGCCAAGACCCCAGAAGGGAGCTGGCCTCCTCGGGAGGGCTCCTGAGGGGAGGAGTGTTCTATGCAGCTACCTCATGAGGCTCAGCTGACGTGAGCCATGATGACCAAGGCCAGGCGGGCGCCAGGCAAGCGCAGAGTGCAGGTTTGCTCTTTGGTGCAAGGGAGGCAAGCCACATGCACAGGGTCCCGAGGAATCAACCAAAGGTTTCCATTCTGGTGCAACAAGACCAAGACCGCTAGGACGGCAGGATGGAGGTCGTCACCGAGGCCACTACAGCGTCACGACCAGAGGCTTTTCGTAGGCGAAGACTATTTTTGTCAGGATAGACTGTACTTATTGTCCCCTTTCAAATCCCGGCGTTGTGGAAACCCTTCCCGCTCGTATTTGGGAAGAGGACCAAAGCCACCATATATAGGACCTAGCCACCACCATAGAGGAGGGACGGATCCATTCGGACCAAGACCACCATGCTAGCTCAAGAACACCTCACATCCTAAGGCTTGTTCATCCTCTGTACTTGTTCACCCATAGCCCCTCGAGGCAATCCACCACACCACATTGGAGTAGGCTATTACACCGCAATGGTGGCCTGAACCAGTATAAATCTTTGTGTCTCTGTGTCTCTTTGAGCTCGACGCGTTAGTCCTAGTGAGACCACGAGTAGTTAGGCTGGGCAGTTGAGGTTTCCGCATGTACCCCAGAGTTTGAACCTTTCACGGGTTGCCGGATCCCGAAATCCGACATTTGGCGCGCCTCTCTTCCATCGATCGATCCGACTCTGCCCCGGCATGTAACGCCCCGGATTCGATGCGCCAGGTGTCTGCCAATTATTCGTCGTTGTTGCCATGTCATTTGCTTGTGTGTTGCATATTGCCATGTCATCATGTGCATTTCATTTTGCATACGTGTTCATCTCATGCATCCGGGCCTTTTCCCCGTTGTCCGTTTTGCAATCCGGCTCTCCTATGTCCTCCGTCGTTCCCCTTTCGTCTCTCGTTGTGAGCGTGTGTTAAAATTTCTCGGAATGGACCGAGCCTTGCCAAGCGGCCTTGGTATACCACCGGTAGACTGCCTGTCAAGTTTCGTGCCATTTGGAGGTCGTTTGATACTCCAACGGTTAACCGGGTAACCGTAAAACCCCCTTCTCTTTGCAGCCCAACACCCCTTCCAAACTGGCCCAAAACCCATCTAACTCCCCTCCACGCTCTTGGTCATTCGATCATGATCACGTGGCCGAAAACCGCTCCTCATTTGGACTCTCCTAGCTCCCTCTACCTATAAATATGTGGTCTCCCCCGAAAATCCCGCAGTCCAAACCCTAAAAATCCCCTCTCCGCACACCGGACATGTCCGTTTCCTCCCGGACGAATTTGCGCCGGCGCCCGCAGCCAATGGGAGCCTACCACGTGTCCCCCGCCGGTCTCCTCTCTCTCCTTCCCGCCACCGGGCCCGCTCGGCCCACCCGGGGCCCGCCCCGGGGCCCGACCGGGCCGCCGCCGCCATCGCGTGCCCGCAGCCGCCCCGCGCCAGCAGGCCAGCGCCCTGCCGCCTCGGACCTCGCCACCGGTGCGCCGCCTCGCCCCCATGCGACCCGCCTCGCCTTCTCGCCGCCGGCCCCGCGCCGCGCCGGTGCGCGCCTCCGCCGCCGGTGGCCTCCCCCTCCTCTGGTCGCCTCCCACCGCTGCCATCTCCGGCCACCACCACCAGCCCGCGCCGCCCCGGATCCGCCACCTCGTCGCCGCCCGGAGCTCCCCTCGCCGCCGGCCGTCTCCCCGACCGGATCCGGCCTGGCCGCGGCCGGATCCGCGGCCTCCTCGTCGCCCTCGCTCTTCTTCGGGCCTCCCCATCACCGGCGCCGCCTCTGCCTCCGCCGTCGGACGTGTCCGACCCGGGCACGGACATGTCCGCCCAGATCAGACCCGCGAGGTTGTTTTTTCCGCCTAAGTCCCCAGTTTTGCAATAATTTTCATGCCATGTTCATGCCATCATATCTCTGGATCCGTAGCTCTGTTTCGTGCGTGTAATATGCCAAATTGTTCGTCTCAACCAGTACATCATTTCATTCCATTGCATCATATTCATTTGAGGTCATGTAGGTGCCTGAATCATCGTTGTTAGAGTGCTTCATGATGTTTTCTGCTGTCTATTAACAGAACGAGCTCTTTTGTCATTTTTGCCATGATTGATGTGTGCATCCTATGAGGTTGATGTCTTCATGTGTTTTGATCTATGCTATGTCTTCTTTACAGAGGTGCTTACCATGTATTTTTGTGATCAATGTGGTGACTAGCACAAGCATGCAAACTAGGCCTCGTGATGTTACTGATTTTAGTTCCTGTTCTGCTGTTATTTTGATGCCATGTAAACTTGATGCTACAGAGAGATCCATGCATATTTTGAGATACTTAAGTAAGGGTGTTTTGAACATATTGTTGTTGTCTATCCATTAATGCCCTTTGTTGTAATTATAGAGTAGTCTATCATGTCATTTTGTGCTCTACTTTTGCTTCAAAATGTTTCCTGGCAGATTGTTTACATGTTATTCAATTTAGCCAAGGTTGCTATAGTTGATCCTTGCATGCTATGGACTTGTTCTTGACTTGGTTTGTTTCACAAACATGTCTTCTTCATGATGCTATGCTTATCTTGTCATGCAATGACTTGTGGTGAGTGAATCGAGCTTGTTAAGTAGGGTACATGATGTTGCTGTTTTGCTAGGCTGAATCTGTTATTTCGTGATGCTATATAAACATGGTTCTAGTAATCATTCTATGCATAATCTGGAGATGACCACTAAATATGTTTTGTTCTACATGTCATCCTCTATCCATCCATGCCCCTGGTTGCATTTATAGGTTGCTGTAGCTTGTTGTAATCTTGCTCTAAAGTTGCTTCATAATGTTGCTGTCAGCCTGTTTACATTAAGTTCAGTTGTTGCCATGTGTTTTGCTAGTGTTCCATGCACCCTATGACCTTGCTATTGCCATGCTTAGCTTCAAAAATATGTCTTATTATTGTTGGTTGCCTTGCCATGCCATGTATTACTCTGTAGTGAGTTTCACAAGCTCATCTACATGCCTTCGTAATTCTGTTCCTGCCGTGTTTGAATCTGTAATATAACTTGCCATGTTTACGTGGGTGCCATCATATTTTCTGATACTTTTTGGCTTATGGTCAGTAGGGGACTTTTTATTTATGCTTTGAGTAGAATCATTCCATGTCTTGTTTTTCTATTATAAGTTCCTGTAACATGTTGTTTGATAGCTCTAAACATTGCATCGTGATGTCATTTTCTGCAAAGTCTGAAATTGTTATAACTTGCAATCTTACCATGTGTGTTTGAGCATGTTCTAGCGATTTCTGGAGATAGCTCAGTGTTCATGTTTTGTTGTGCTTTACCTATACATCATGCCCATGCCTTTTGTTATTATGTTGTGGTACTGTAGTATGTTGTTTTGATGCTCGCAATATGTCTAGTTGCTGTTTTGGACAGCTTGTCCTTTAAACTTGTTTAGAGTGTGTGTGTTGAACCGTTGCTCCGTTTTAAGTGTGCTCTATATGAAACTTGCTTAGAATTGCATGTAGTTTCATATTATCATATTGCATCCATGTTTTGAGGTGTTTGCTTGATGTTTGTATGCATTTTGCATCAATGCCATGTTTGACTTGTTTTGCTCATATCTTCTAGGCCGTAGCCCCGACCTAAATGAACTTTATATGTAACTTGACTAGAATCTCGTGTAGATCATCTTGGTGCATCTTAACTTGCTGTTTAACAACTTGAACATAAGGTTTATTCAGATCTGGACCAATTTCGAAATATGCATATGAGGACTTACCGGAATTGTTATATGTTGTTCTCGGCCTCATTTAAACTTGCATTGATGTGTTGCTCTTGTTTGCATCATCTCTTGCCATGAGTAGCTTCATGTAGCCTTGTCATGCATCATGTTTGTTGTGTATCATGCCTTGTTCATGTGTGGTGTGTTTACTATGTTGTGTGCTTCTTCTCGATAGTTCCCGTTTTGTTGCGATCGTGAGGATTCGTTCGTCTACGCTTGGTTCAGCTTCATCCGTTCGTCTTCTTCATGGACTCGTTCTTCTTCCTTGCGGGATTTCAGGCAAGATGACCGCTACCCTGGATCTCACTACAATCATTGCTATGCCAGTTGTTTCGTTCTATCGCTATGTTGCAATACCTATCACCTGTTTATCAAGCCATCCCAAATTGCCATGAACCTCTAACCTTTGACACCTTCCCTATGCAAACCATTGTTTGGCTATGTTACCGCTTTTGCTCAGCCCCTCTTATAGCGTTGCTAGTTGCAGGTGAAGTTGAAGATTGCTCCATGGTGGACATGATTTTATTGGGATATCACAATATCTCTTATATTATTAATGCATCTATATACTTGGTAAAGGGTGGAAGACTTGGCCTTTTGCCTGGTGTTTTGTTCCACTCTTGCCACCCTAGTTTCCGTCATACCGGTGTTATGTTCCTGGATTTTGCGTTCCTTACGCGGTCGGGTGATTTATGGGACCCCCTCGATAGTTCGCTTTGAATAAAACTCCTCCAGCAAGGCCCAACCTTGGTTTTACCATTTGCCTCACCACCACCTATACCTTTCCCTTGGGTCGGCCAACCCGAGGGTCATCTTTATTTTTAGCCCCCCGGGCCAGTGCTTGTCTAAGTGTTGGTCCGAACCGAGCGATGTCCGGCGCCCCCTGGGCAATCAGGGTCTATGCCAACCCAACGTCTGGCTCATCCGGTGTGCCCTGAGAACGAGATATGTGCAGCTCCTATCGGGATTTGTCGGCACAGCGGGAGGCTTTGCTGGTCTTGTTTTACCATTGTCGAAATGTCTTGTAAACCGGGATTCCGAGTCTGATCGGGTCTTCCTGGGAGAAGGTCTATTCCTTCGTTGATCGCGAGAGCTTGTCATGGGCTAAGTTGGGACACCCCTGCAGGGTATAATCTTTTGAAAGCCGTGCCTGCGGTTATAGGTAGATGGGAATTTGTTAATGTCCGGTTGTAGATAACTTGACACCAGATCCGAATTAAAACGCATCAACCGTGTGTGTAGCCGTGATGGTCTCTTCTCGGCGGAGTACGGAAAGTGAACACCATTTCTGGGTTATTTTTGACGTAAGTAGGAGTTCAGGATCACTTCTTGATCATTACTAGTTGACGGCCGTTCCGCTTGCTCTGTTCTCGCTCTTATTTGCGTATGTTAGCCACCATATATGCTTAGTTGTTGCTGCAGCCTCACCACTTTACCCCTTCCATTCCTTTAAGCTTTGCTAGTCTTGATACCCATGGTAATGGGATTGCTGAGTCCTCGTGGCTCACAGATTACTACAACAACAGTTGCAGGTATAGGTTATGCGATGATCATGACGCGAGAGCGATGCTTGCTTGCGTTGAGTTCTTCTTCAGCTTCTTCTTCGATCAGTGGATAGGTTCCAGGTCGGCAGCCTGGGCTAGCAGGGTGGATGCCGTTTGAGTTTTTGTTTGTGTTTCATCCGTAGTTGGATGATGCTCTGATGTATTGTGTTGTTGTATTCGTGTGGCATTGTAAGCCTCTTGTATGTATCCCCATATATTATGTAATGTTGATGTAATGATATCCACCTTGCAAAAGCATTTCAATATGCGGGTCTATCCTTGGTGGGACCTTCGAGTTCCTTTTGGATAGGGTCGCATATTGGGCGTGACAAGTTGGTATCAGAGCCTCGACCGACCCTAGGAGCCCCTTGTTTGATCGTGTAGTTTGGTCGTTGTTGAGTCTAGAAGAAAACTGTTTTTTTTCAAAGTCTAGTTATATCGGAATGTAGGAATTCTTTTTACTCCTCAGCCCCCTTCATCGCTCTGGTCAGGAATCTTGACGTAGGTGTTTTGGAATTACTCCTCTTCCCCTTCAAATTTTTCTTTAGGTTCACGCAGTTGGTTTTCCGGTAGTTGTTCCTCATCTCTTTTATCCGGTGCATTTCTCATCAAGTCGACTCGAGCCTCTTCATCATTGAGTTCAATCATCAGTTGTTTTGTTTTCCCACCCGCCCTCCCTTTTTCATCTCACAGCCGGAGTCCGTAATCGAGTATCCATCCTACTCGTGCGAAGTCTTTGCCTTCTTTCCTCAATCTTTTCAACCGGTGTTTTCTCTTCAAGAGATTCATCGATCTCCCCTTCCGAGTTTCCTTTGTTTTTCCCGCCCTCCCACCCTCTTCTTCCCGGAGCCTGAGTTTCTTTCGAGCATCAATTTCATTCTTGCAGAGCCTCTTCAGTCTTTCGTCAACTATTTCATCCAGTGAACTCTTGTCTCGTTCGTCATTCTTCATCTCTTCTCTGGTGGACTCAATTCATGTTTTTCGGGTTGATCTTATTCTTTTCCTCGACTTAAGTGTTTTCCTTGCTTGTTCGCCTCTCACTAGTTTATCATTCCGGAGTGTTCAAGTCATCTCAGGAGATTCGTCTGTGTTCCAATTAATTCGAGGTTGTCACCTCATTCAAAGATTTCAATTGTTTCGGTGCATCATCTATCTGTTCATCATCCTTTTCAACGGTGTTATCTCTTCAGTGGGCCCTAACCCACAGGTCTTTTCCGAGGATCTTACCTGACTCTTCTAATTTCCCTGGAGTTATTCTAAATTCTTTTCAAAGTGTGACGTAAGAATGAATTTCATCAGTCAGATGCTTTTCCAAGATCGATTTCAAATCATTTCATTGTTGGCTCAACCTCTTCGTTTTTCATTCTCCCGGAGTATCTCAGTAATTTTGGTGATGTTTCTCGTCGTCATTTGAAGACCGAAGAAGAGTTCCTCTTAAACCTTGTCCGTTCTCTCGAAGTTTCGTGGTTCTAGCTTCATATCATCCTCTCGATTTATTTCAATTTGTCAGATGTTCTTTTCTTATCCATCTGGAGTATGTCAGAAGTTGTTTTCCCATTTCTTTTCACCGGAGGCCATCATTCCAGTTATCATTCTCTATTTATCCCGGTGCTTCGTTCAAGTGTTCTTTATTCACCTCTTGATCTCTTTGTTCTTTTGTATCTAAATCCCATCAATCATTTTGGATCTTCTAATTCTTCCCGGTGATTCATCCTCTTTCATCAGTCATTTTCGAATTCTAACGGTGGTTCTTTCAGATTCTTTTTCTTTGATTATCATTTTAATCCATTCGTTCTTTCCAATCCTACCGGTGGTTCATGAAGATTTTCTCAAGTTTGTGTTATGTCAATTCTCAATCCTTTTTCAAGAAGAATAAGTAATATGCAAAATCCATTGCATGTCATCAATTTAATTTGACGAAGGATAAGCATAAAATAAATCTTATTCTTATTTCATCCAAGTGAGTAATCCCTTCCTTTGGAGTTTGTTCTTGATGAATAAATTCTAGTTCCAAGTGGTTTCATCTTTTCTTTTCCCGGAGTTCAATTTCCTTAGCCATTTCGTCGGAACCTCCATCTAAATCATCGCAACGCTCATCTTATTCGTTCGTCCTTCATTCTATCTCATCATCCTTTCGTTACCGGAGTTCTTCATGGTGGTTCGTCATGATTTAATTCATTCTTCAAGAATTCATCAAGATTCTTGTCGGTGGAATTCAAGTATCTTTTCTTCTCGCATCTTGAAGCGCAAATAATTCTTCATTTTCTTCTGAAGTGGAGTTTTGCATTTCTTCGTTCTTCTCAGATATTCAAATCCGTTCAACCTTTCCTTCTAAGTTCTTTTCATTCAACTCTTTCAATTCTTCCGGAGGCTTTGCGTTGTTCATCTCGTCAAGTGCCATCCCATCTTGTGAAGTTCGTGTTCTATTCTTTCCTTGTTCAACTGGAGTGCTGCCTAAATCCTTTCAATCTTATTCTTTTCTTATCTTGTTCTAACCGGAGTGGTTTCATAGTCTATCGTGTTTCCATGAGCATTTGATTCTCGCCATTCTCGTCGTTCCTCTCTTCTTCTCGAGTGCTCTTGATTCTTTGATTCTTCTCTTGAGTTCTTGTTTCACATCATCCCTTTTTTCCCTTCCGTCTCGGTCCTAAGATCTCGGGACGAGATCTCTTGTTAGTGGAGGAGTGTTGTAACGCCCCGGATTCGATGCACCAGGTGTCTGCCAGTTATTCGTCGTTGTTGCCATCTCATTTGCTTGTGTATTGCATATTGCCATGTCATCATGTGCATTTCATTTTGCATACATGTTCGTCTCATGCATTCGAGCCTTTTCCCCGTTGTCCATTTTGCAATCCGTCTCTCCTATGTCCTCCGGCATTCCCCTTTCGTCTCTCGTTGTGAGCGGGTGTTAAACTTTCTCGGAATGGACCGAGCCTTGCCAAGCGGCCTTGGTATACCACCGGTAGACCGCCTGTCAAGTTTCGTGCCATTTGGAGGTCGTTTGATACTCCAACGGTTAACCGGGTAACCGTAAAACCCCCTTCTCTTTGCAGCCCAACACCCCTTCCAAACTGGCCCAAAACCCATCTAACTCCCCTCCATGCTCTCGGTCGTTCGATCATGATCGCGTGGCCGAAAACCGCTCCTCATTTGGACTCTCCTAGCTCCCTCTACCTATAAATATGTGGTCTCCCATGAAAATCCCGTAGTCCAAACCCTAAAAATCCCCTCTCCGCGCACCGGACATGTCCATTTCCTCCCGGACGAATCTGCACCGACGCCCGCAGCCAATGGGAGCCCGCCACGTGTCCCCTGCCGGTCTCCTCTCTCTCCTCCCCGCCGCCGGGCCCGCTCGGCCCACCCGCGGCCCGCCCCGGAGCCCGACCGGGCCGCCACCGCCGTCGCGCGCCCGCAGCCGCCCCGCGCCCGCAGGCCGGCGCCCTGCCGCCTCGGACCTCGCCACCGGTGTGCCGCCTCGCCCCCGTGCGACCCGCCTCGCCTTCTCGCCACCGGCCCCGCGCCGCGTCGGCGCGCGCCTCCCCCGCGGGTGGCCTCCCCCCCTCCGGTCGCCTCCCACCGCCGCCATCTCCGGCCACAACCACCAGCCCGCGCCGCCCTGGATCCGCCACCTCGTCGCCGCCCGGAGCTCCCCTTGCCGCCGGCCGTCTCCCCGACCGGATCCGGCCTGGCCGCGGCCGGATCCACGGCCTCCCTGTTGCCCTCGCTCTTCTTCGGGCCTCCCCATCGCCGGCGCCGCCTCTGCCTCCGCCGCCGGACGTGTCCGACCCGGGCACGGACATGTCCGCCCAGATCTGACCCGCGAGGTTGTTTTTTTCCGCCTAAGTCCCCAGTTTTGCAATAATTTTCATACCATGTTCATGCCATCATATCTCTGAATCCGTAGCTCCGTTTCGTGCGTGTAATATGCCAAATTGTTCGTCTCAACGAGTACATCATTTCATTCCATTGCATCATATTCATTTGAGATCATGTAGGTGCCTGAATCATCGTTGTAAGAGTGCTTCATGATGTTTTCTGCTGTCTGTTAACAGAACGAGCTCTTTTGTCATTTTTGCCATGATTGATGTGTGCATCCTATGAGGTTGATGTCTTCATGTGTTTTGATCTATGCTTTGTCTTCTTTACAGAGGTGCTTACCATGTATTTTTGTGATCAATGTGGTGACTAGCACAAGCATGCAAACTAGGCCTCGTGATGTTACTGATTTTAGTTCCCGTTCTGCTGTTATTTTGATGCCATGTAAACTTGATGCTACAGAGAGATCCATGCATATTTTGAGATACTTAAGTAAGGGTGTTTTGAACATATGGTTATTTTATATCCATTAATGCCCTTTGTTGTAATTATGGAGTAGTATAGCATGTCATTTTCGTGCTCTACTTTTGCTTCAAAATGTTTCCTGGCAGATTGTTTACATGTTATTCAATTTATCCAAGGTTGCTATAGTTGATCATTGCATGCTATGGACTTGTTCTTGACTTGGTTTGTTTCACAAACATGTCTTATTGATGATGCTATGCTTATCTTGTCATGCAATGACTTGTGGTGAGTGAATCGAGCTTGTTAAGTAGGGTACATGATGTTGCTGTTTTGCTAGGCTGAATCTGTTATTTCGTGATGCTATATAAACATGTTGCTACTAATCATTCTATGCATAATCTCGAGATGACCACTAAATATGTTTTGTTCTACATGTCATCCTCTATCCATCCATGCCCTGGTTGCATTTATAGGTTGTTGTAGCTTGTTGTAATCTTGCTCTAAAGTTGCTTCATAATGTTGCTGTCAGCCTGTTTACATTAAGTTCAGTTGTTGCCATGTGTTTTGCTAGTGTTCCATGCACCCTATGACCTTGCTATTGCCATGCTTAGCTTAACAAATATGTCTTCTTACTGTTGGTTGCCTTGCCATGCCATGTATTGCTCTGTAGTGAGTTCCACAAGCTCATCTACATGCCTTCGTAATTCTGTTCCTGCCGTGTTTGAATCTGTAATATAACTTGCCATGTTCACGTGGGTGCCATCATATTTTCTGATCCTTTTTGGCTTATGGTCAGTAGGGGACTTTTGATCTATGCTTTGAGTAGAATCATTCCATGTCTTGTTTTGCTATTATAAGTTCCTGTAACATGTTGTTTGATAGCTCTAAACATTGCATCGTGATGTTATTTTCTGCAGAGTCTGAAATTGTTATAACTTGCAATCTTACCATGTGTGTTTGACCATGTTCTAGTGATTTCTGGAGATAGCTCAGTGTTCATGTTTTGTTGTGCTTTACCTGTACATCATGCCCATGCCTTTTGTTATTATTTTGTTGTACTGTAGTATGTTGTTTTGATGCTCGCAATATGTCTAGTTGCTGTTTTGGACAGCTTGTCCTTTAAACTTGTTTAGAGTGTGTGTGTTGAACCGTTGCTCCGTTTTGAGTGTGCTCTATATGAAACTTGCTTAGAATTGCATGTAGTTTCATATTATCATATTGCATCCATGTTTTGAGGTGTTTGCTTGATGTTTGTATGCATTTTGCATCAATGCCATGTTTGACTTGTTTTGCTCATATCTTCTAGGCCGTAGCCCCGACCTAAATGAACTTTATATGTAACTTGACTAGAATCTCGTGTAGATCATCTTGGTGCATCTTAACTTGCTGTTTAAAAACTTGAACATAAGGTTTATTCAGATCTGGACCAATTTCGAAATATGCATATGAGGACTTACCGGAATTGTTATATGTTGTTCCCGGCCTCATTTAAACTTGCCTTGATGTGTTGCTCTTGTTTGCATCATCTCTTGCCATGAGTAGCTTCATGTAGCCTTGTCATGCATCATGCTTGTTGTGCATCATGCCTTGTTCATGTGTGGTGTGTTTACTATGTTGTGTGCTTCTTCTCGATAGTTCCCGTTTCGTTGCGATCGTGACGATTCGTTCGTCTACGCTTGGTTCGGCTTCATCCGTTCGTCTTCTTCATGGACTCGTTCTTCTTCCTTGCGGGATTTCAGGCAAGATGACCGCTACCCTGGATCTCACTACTATCATTGCTATGCTAGTTGTTTCATTCTATCGCTATGCTGCGATACCTATCACCTGTTTATCAAGCCATCCCAAATTGCCATGAACCTCTAACCTTTGACACCTTTCCTATGCAAACTGTTGTTTGGCTATGTTACCGCTTTTGCTCAGCCCCTCTTATAGCGTTGCTAGTTGCAGGTGAAGTTGAAGATTGCTCCATGGTGGACAGGATTTTGTTGGGATATCACAATATCTCTTATATTATTAATGCATCTATATACTTGGTAAAGGGTGGAAGACTCGGCCTTTTGCCTGGTGTTTTGTTCCACTCTTGCTGCCCTAGTTTCCGTAATACCGGTGTTATGTTCCCGGATTTTGCGTTCCTTACGCGGTCGGGTGATTTATGGGACCCCCTCGATAGTTCGCTTTGAATAAAACTCCTCCAGCAAGGCCCAACATTGGTTTTACCATTTGCCTCACCACCACGTATACCTTTCCCTTGGGTCGTCCAACCCGAGGGTCATCTTTATTTTTAGCCCCCCGGGCCAGTGCTTGTCTAAGTGTTGGTCCGAACCCAGCGATGTGCGGCGCCCCCTGGGTAATCAGGGTCTATGCCAACCCCACGTCTGGCTCATCCGGTGCGCCCTGAGAACGAGATATGTGCAGCTCCTATCGGGATTTGTCGGCACAGCGGGAGGCTTTGCTGGTCTTGTTTTACCATTGTCGAAATGTCTTGTAAACCGGGATTTTGAGTCTGATCGGGTCTTCCTGGGAGAAGGTCTATTCCTTCGTTGATCGCGAGAGCTTGTCATGGGCTAAGTTGGGACACCCCTGCAGGGTATAATCTTTCGAAAGCCGTGCCTGCGGTTATAGGTAGATGGGAATTTGTTAATGTCCGGTTGTAGATAACTTGACACCAGATCCGAATTAAAACACATCAACCGTGTGTGTAGCCGTGATGGTCTCTTCTCGGCGGAGTCCGGAAAGTGAACACCATTTCTGGGTTATGTTTGACGTAAGTAGGAGTTCAGGATCACTTCTTGATCATTACTAGTTGACGACCGTTCCGCTTGCTCTCTTGTCGCTCTTATTTGCGTATGTTAGCCACCATATATGCTTAGTTGCTGCTGCAGCCTCACCACTTTACCCCTTCCATTCCTTTAAGCTTTGCTAGTCTTGATACCCATGGTAATGGGATTGCTGAGTCCTCGTGGCTCACAGATTACTACAACAACAGTTGCACGTACAGGTTATGCGATGATCATGACGCGAGAGCGATGCTTTCTTGCGTTGAGTTCTTCTTCGGATTCTTCTTCGATCAGGGGATAGGTTCCAGGTCAGCAGCCTGGGCTAGCAGGGTGGATGTCGTTTGAGTTTCTGTTTGTGTTTCATCTGTAGTCGGATGATGCTCTGATGTATTGTGTTGTTGTATTCGTGTGGCATTGTAAGCCTCTTGTATGTATCCCCATATATTATGTAATGTTGATGTAATGGTATCCACCTTGCAAAAGCGTTTCAATATGCGGGTCTGTCCTTGGTGGGACCTTGAAGTTCCTTTTGGATTGGGTCGCATATTGGGCGTGACACGACATCTCCATGGACGACGTGCACAAGGCTCACGCCGAGCGTCGGGCTGCTGTCGCCGCCCGCATCGCTCAGACGGCTTCGACGAGGGACCGCCGCACCCGCCGCGCTCCTTCTCCGGTGGCTACCGCTGCCACGGGCCCCGCCGGCCCTGAACAACAAGCTTCATTGCTGCACCCATCGGTGTGCCATGATGGCCGCACTACCACTCCACGCTGATTCTAGTAGCTTCATCATCCAATGCGCGCCACAGCCAAGTGGACCCGCAGGCCGCCCTGCTCACGACGTGGCAGCTTCTTTGCAACCGCCCGGTGGGAGATCTCTACGAGGAGTGGCTCGCGCGCATCGCCGAGCTCATTAGCATCGCACACGAGGGCTCCGACGGGCCAGCTCGATCGCTACCTCAGCAACCACTTGCAGCGGGTGATGTGGTGCAAGGTGCTCCTCCACCACCTCCGGCCCGGGGCGCCATCATCGAGCCAAGGCGCATGGCTCCACAGCGCGACCCGCAGCACCCGGCACCGGCTCCGGACGATGTGAGCTGCCAGGTGGTGCAGTGCCCCCACGGGGAAGCGCGTGTGCTTCCAGCGCCCTAGCACCAAGCCCGTGTGCCGCCACAGGAGGTGGCAGTGTGCGAGCACCAAGATCTCGCTCCACCCCCTCGTCGACCTTTGATGGCCACGGCAGGTTGCCGCTCGTTCACTCCTGAGCTCCGCAACATCGTCTGGCCAAGCAAGTTCAAGCCCAACCTGCCTCCACGCTACGATGGCACTGCAGACCCCACCGAGTTCCTACAGCTCTATGAGCTAAGCATCGAGGCAGTCAAAGGCGGCGAGAAGATCATGGCAAACTGGTTCCCTATGGCCCTCAAGGATGGAGCACGTTCTTGGCTCCTGAATCTGGCTGAGGGGTCGATCTCTTCCTGGGAGGAGATGTGCAGCCGCTTCATCGCCAACTTCCAGGGCACTCGTGATCGCCCATCGGCCGCGGGTGACCTACACTGCATCAAGCAGCAACCTGGAGAGACCCTGTAGAATTATATCCAGCGCTTCAACAATGTTCGCTTCAAGATCCCCAAGGTGTCGGATGAGGCCATCATCTCTGTGTTCTTTGATGGCATTCGTGATGTCAATATGAAGGAGGAGCTCGCCACCCACGAGGATCTCTGCACCGCTCAGGAGATGTTCAACCTCGCGAACAGGTGCGCAAGGGCTGAGGAGGGACGCCTCTCTCTACTCAAGCTTCCTGATGTTGATCCAGAAGACAAGAAGACCAAGGCCAAGGATGTAAAGCGTAAGGGGCCAGCCATGCTCGCTGCCGAGCTAGAGACCAAGCGCGTCTGCGACCACCCAGAGTCATCCAAGGGCAAGCGGCCATTCTACGCCTTCCACAACATCTACAACCACAACACCGGCGACTGCCAGGAGCTCAGAGCCCTCCATGAGGGTTGCCTCGGTCGATGCCCCGAGCGCAACGATCGAGGCTACGGTCACGAAGGCGGACGAGGAGGAGGATGCTGGGACGATCGTGACCAACGTCAGGAGTTGCGCGACCAGCCTCGTGAGGGCTGCTGGCAGGACCAGCCTCATGAGGGCAACTAGAGGGAGCAGCCTCGCGAGGATTGACTCGAGGGCAACACAGCCTTGCCTCCTCTGCCTCCACTACCAAGAAGGAAAGAAGATCACCACCAGGACGAGGGGGCTCGGGGTGAGGGAGTCCTGGATTAGGGGGTATCCGGACAGCCGGACTATATACTTTTGCCGGACTGTTGGACTATGAAGATGCAAGATTGAAGACTTCGTCCCGTGTCCGGATGGGACTCTCCTTTGCATGGAAGGCAAGCTCGGCGATGCGGATATTAGATCTCCTTCTCTGTAAACCGACTCTATGTAACCCTAGCCCCCTCCGGTGTCTATATAAACCGGAGGGTTTAGTCCGTAGGACAAGGACAATCATAATCATAGGCTAGCTTCTAGGGTTTAGCCTCTACGATCTCGTGGTAGATCAACTCTTGTAATACTCATATCATCAAGATCAATCAAGAAGGAAGTAGGGTATTACCTCCATCGAGAGGGCCCAAACCTGGGTAAACATCGTGTCCCCAGCCTCCTGTTACCATTAGCCTTAGACGCATAGTTCGGGACCCCCTACCCGAGATCCACCGGTTTTGACACCGACATTGGTGCTTTCATTGAGAGTTCCACTGTGTTGTCGTGATAAGGCTCGATGGCTCATCTCGTTGTCAAGGACAACATCACCTCTGGGGGGGCCCTGGCTCTAGGCCAAACTCTCCGACTAGGCGGCTTCGTCATGACCGCCCGATTGGCTGTCGCGCCGATGATGACTTCTCGGGTCATCAAAAACAGCCTCCACGTCAATCCGGAACTCGCCAAACTGATGGATCCAATGGAGCTCTCCTCCCTTAATGAGCTCTTGGATCGCATCGCTGCTCTGGGAGTCGCTATGGACTATGATCGGATTAAACCCAACCGAAGGGAGATTAACTCTCCGTCGGTCACCCATGAGATAGCGGTAGTAGAAGAGCAATACATAGATTATCCCTCTATTTTGAGGACGAACTATGTCCAGATTTCTGAGCTCTCTGAGCCGGATACCCGTTCGCGGTAGGATATGACCCAAACCCCGAACCTAGAATCGGGCGGCGGGCCAGAAAAATTGGGCAACATCCCGAAGCCCGAGCTGCCAAGCTCAGAAGCTTCTCTGCCCCTGGGTCTCAGATCGGGTCAGGGTTCGGACTTAAATCAACCCACCCACCCAGATTTAATCAATCTTTCCCATATCAGACAAGATCCCTAAGAGATAGTACATCATCACTGGGCCAGTTTCCTCCTTGTGATAAACAAGGTCAAGGACTGTCGTGAGGAAGACGCAATCTCATTCTTTTGCAAAAATTGCATGGACAAGGGGATCCTCAATGCTATAAGTCGCCGTGACATAGTACACTTTGCAGACTTAGCGGCCATAGTACAGAAGTACTATGCGATGGAAAGTGCCTGGAAAACCCAAAAAAACTTCTGGGAAAATCCGGCTCTCAATAAAACCTTTGTCCGAACTAAAAGGGTAAACTCTCGCAAGTCACCCGATTCAATTACCAAAAAACCAAGGCTCGCTGCAGGGCGTGGAACCGTATTGGAGGAATGGCTCAATGGGCCATGCAAAATTCACAGCATACCGGATACCATACCAACACATAGCCTTAGAGCATGTTGGATACTCTGGTAGGTAGCAAAGAGCGGCGAGGATCTCCTCATCAGCGATATTGTAGGACAACATCCCGCCGATAATAACAATGCGGTACTGATAGTCTTTGAGACTTTCGCCTCAAATAATAGGCGCAAGCGAGCTCTCCGTAGCCTCACCAAAGTTTGCTACGTGGCAACAATAAATCCGTGGAATGACGCGGCTATAACTTTCAATGCCAGTGATGAACCTCAATTCCGAACAGTCCGGGCACCAACCGCTTTGGTGCTTAGTCCAATCATGGACTTCTTTGGGCTCACTAAAGTGCTCATGGACGGCAGAAGCAGATTAAACCTCATCTACGAGGAAACCCTCAACAAGATGGAAATTGACAAGAGCCGCATTAAGCGAAGCAGCACGACCTTCAGGGGAATCATCCCTTGTCGAGAGGCACGATGTGCAGGAAAAATCACACTGGATGTGGTATTACAAGTCCGAATAAATCACATTCCAAGTGGCCCCATTCAGCAGCAGATACCACGCCCTCTTAGGGCGGGATGCATTCACGAGCTTTCAAGCTATACCCCGTTACGGGTACATGAACCTCAAAATGCCCGGGCCCAATGGAATCATCACTCTATCTAGTGATCTGGACGTTGCACTCCGCGCCGAAAATAAGACCGCCGCGCTGGCCCTCGAGGCATTATCCGAAGCCCTCACGACCAAAGAACTAACCTCGCTGCGCTCCACAGTGGACAGGGACGACGTGATACTCAATAAACGACCCAAGTTCACCTCTTTCAAACCAGCGGACGAGATAGTCAAATTCCAGGTCCACCCAACGAACCCCACAAAAACAGCTTCCATTGGGACACAACTGAACCCCACAATAGATGCCGCACTTCGAGATTTCCTGCGTGAGAATTGGGACATTTTTTCCTGGCATCCTTCAGACATGCCAGGCATCCCATGCAGACTGGCCGAACACAACTTAAACATATTGAAGGGATATAAGCCGGTCAAGTAGACTCTTAGGCGCTTTTCAGAGCCTAAACGGCAAGCCATCGGAGAAGAGCTAGCTAAGTTACTCGAGGTCGGATTCATCAGAGATATAAAAAATCCGGATTGGCTAGCAAACCTGGTGATGGTACCAAAGAAGGACAAATCCTGGCGCCTATGTGTCGATTTCAAGTACCTCAATAAGGCTTGCCCTAAGGATCCCTTCCCCCTCCCCCGCATTGATCAAATCATCGACGCCACCGCAGGACACGACTCATTGTGTTTCCTCGACGCATACTCCGGATACCATGAAATCAAGATGGCGGAGTCCGACCAACCCGCAATGGCCTTCATCACACCATACGGCCCCTTCTGTTTCAATACCATGCCTTTTGGGCTCAAAAAGGCCGACGCAACTTATCAACGCATGATTCAGACATGCCTGGAAAAACAAATTGGCAAAACAATGGAGGCGTATGTGGACGACGTGGTCATCAAAACAAGACACATCGAAACTTTAATAGATGACTTGAGGATCACGTTCGACAACCTCCGAACATATGACATCAAGCTCAACCCGGAAAAATGTGTCTTCGGCGTACCTTCCGAGAAGTTGCTCCGCTTCATCGTCTCCAATAGAGAATTGAAGCAAATCCGGCAAAAATCCGAGATCTGTCACAGTTGGCTACCCCAATAGACCTTAAGCAGATCCAGAAATTAACTGGATGCGTGGCTGCATTAAGCCGCTTTATCTCCCGACTAGGAGAAAAGGCACTACTTCTTTATCGCCTTCTTCGACGCACCGAACACTTCAAGTGGACAGATGCAGCCATGGCCAAACTGGAAGAAATAAAGGCCCTCTTGGCCAGTAATCCAATCCTGACTGCGCCAAATACTGGTGAACCTATGCTATTATACATAGCTACAACATACCAGGTTGTAAGCGCAGTGCTCGTCGTCGAACGAGAAGTGGACGGACACAAGTTCCCACTCCAAAAGCCGGTATATTACGTGTCCACTGTCCTCACTCCATGCAAATCCCGGTACCCACACTATCAAAAGATAGCATACACAATCTTCATGGCATCCCGGAAGCTACGACACTACTTTCAAGAGTGTTCGATTACGGTGGCCTCTGAAGTACCACTCAATGACATAATAAATAGCCGTGATGCCACGGGCCAGATTGCTAAATGGGCCATCGTGCTCCTTCCGTTAGACATAACATACAAACCACAATGAGCCATTAAGTCGCAAGTACTGGCTGACTTTGTCACCGAATGGACAGAAGCCGAACTCCCTAAAGAGTACGACACATACTGCAATTGGATCATGGACGTCGACGGCTCTAAAATGTTGGACGGATTGGGAGTGGGTGTTATCTTGACATCCCCCACCGGAGACACGGTCCAATACGTACTTCAAATATTATACACAGACTCCAACAATGCAACCGAATATGAGGCTCTATTGCACGGTCTTTGGATGGCAGTCTCCATGGGCATCCAACGCCTAGAAGTGCGTGGGGACTCGAACCTCGCAATATCACAAATAAATGGAGACTTTGATGCCAAGAATACAAAAATGGCGGCATACCGTAATGCCATCCTCAAAATGTCAGCTCGGTTCGAGGGGCTCGAATTCCACCATGTGGTCCGAGAAAACAATCAAGCGGCGGATATCCTCGCCCGCATCGGCGCTAAACACGACCCCGTCCGACCTAATATCTTATTGGAAAGGCTGTTCAAGCCATCCGTGGTATGGGAAGGGGAGACCGGCAATACCAGTCCGGATCCGAATATAACCCTAGATTCCAAACCATCTGACGTAATCGGAGGTTCTGCCACCGAAATAACACCTTCGGCCCACGAAGTCATGGCTGTCATCGCCCCGTGGACCGAGCCTTTCTTAGCCTACCTAAATAGGAAGAGCTCCCCGAGGACCAAAATGAGGCATGTTGTATCGTGAGGCGTTCCAAGGCCTACAAAGTCCACGAGGGAGAGCTTTATAAGAAAAGTGCCACCGGAGTGCTCCAAAGATGCATCTCCGAAGAGGAAGGGCGGCAACTCTTGGCTGAAATCCATGCCGGACTCGGCGGGCACCACGCCGCAGCTCGGGCACTTGTAAGCAAGGCCTTCCGTACAGGTTTTTACTGGCCGACAGCCCGGGCAGATGCACAGGACCTTGTCCAACATTGCGTCGGTTGCCAACTCTTTGCCAATCAGAGCCATATGCCCCCTACCACTGTCCAAACAATCCCCATAACTTGGCCCTTTGCGGTCTGGGGGTTTGATATGGTCGGGCCTCTTAAAGGGGGAAGCCATAAGAAAAACTACTTATTGGTCATGGTGGACAAGTTCACCAAATGGATAGAAGCCAAACCAGTTAAAACGGCAGAATCCGGACTAGTGATAGACTTCATATCAGGGGTTGTGCACCGTTATGGTGTCCCCCATGGCATCATCACTGACAATGGCTCAAATTTCACAGCCAATGAGGTGAAAACCTAGAGCGGCAATATGGGCATTAAGCTCGATTACGCCTCTGTCTATCACCCCCAAACAAATGGACAAGTCGAACATGCAAACGGTCTTATCATGAGCGGCATCAAACCCAGACTAGTGCGGTCCTTGATGGAATCTTATACGTGCTGGGTCAAGGAGCTCGACTCCGTACTCTGGGGGCTGCGGACCATGCCAAATCGCACCATCGGATACACACCATTTTTTATGGAGTACGGCGCAGAGGCAGTACTACCCTACGATATAATTCATGACTCACCTCGCGTGCGCATGTACAAAGAGAAAGAAGCCGAGCTAGATCGGCAGGACAACTTAGATGCCCTGGAGGAGGAGCGTGACGTTGCAAAAGCTCGTTCCGCATTCTATCAGCAGCAGGCTCGAAGGTATCAAAGCAGAGAAGTACGGGCCAAAACTTATAACATTAGCGAACTCGTTCTACGCCTACCAGAGAAGAAGAAGGACAAACTCAAGCCCAAGTGGGAGGGTCCCTTCATCATTGATAAAGTTCTCACCGAAGGAGCGTACCGTCTGCGTAATGTGTCAGATAACAGACTCGAGCCGAACCCTTGGAACGCGGCTAGACTCCGAAGATTCTATGCCTAGTGCCGAACTCAGTGTTCATCTCCTTACCTCCGCCTTTTCAATTATGTCCTCTTTCGTTCTTTCTCTTCCTCTTTTCTTTTTACACACAAAGCCTTAAATGCTTTACGGATGCTTTGACCGCTCCGGCCGCACTATGCGTGCTCAATGTACCTGGGGGTTTCCTATACGGAAGCTTAATATAATTATTTTCATGGCTTCATGCCCACCACATATGCGTCACCTTTCCATATGTGCCTTTTCTTCACCATTGTATGCATCGATATGAATTAAGTTTTGGCCATGCTGAGTTGCCTGGCTCTTGTGTTTATGCCCTACGTTCCTGTTAATTCGGCTAGGGCATAAGGGGAGCACCTCTGTGATTGTTACTGCCGGTTCAGCCGGATGTGTACCTCAGACTGGGTGAAGCCGAAAGCTAGCATTCTTAAGGGAATATTCGGTCAGTGAACAAATGATGTTTTTTGTTTATTACAACATAAATCCCCAGATGTTTTGTATCCTGCATCTATGTTCGTAGTTCGGACATGCACATCGATGCATGCGTACCCAGGGAAAGGAACCCCTAACGGAACTATTCTCTCTGGAAGATGTTTCTTACTATCCATGTAATATAACATAACTAGTTGGGTACTTGTTTGTTCAAGCACTTATGACCCCTACGCTTGGTTTCCACGCGTACCCTGGTTTTACATAACTGAGAGGGTATTCAGATACACTTCAGACTATCGGGTCCGGAGGCTGAAGTGAAAAGGTCCGCCATGACAAATGATTTACGATCTGGCTAGGGACTACATACGTCCATTGAAGTACATAGTCACTTGGACTGGCTAAATTCTTCTTCTATACCATCCAACAGGCTGTCTAGCATACAATCCTGGTGGGAATACTTTGCGGCTAATGCTACTTGGTCATACACCAGACTTACTGGAATCTCTTTTCCATATGGCCCCACCGGTCCGACTTCGGCCATATGGTTCGGGTCAGCCTTGGCGTATCGCGTCTTCACCATGGCCCAGGCCTCCCTTGCACCTTGTCGGCAGGCTGATACCTTCCATAACCGGAAGCATCACCGTGCTCCTTTGAGCATATCCACAAGCTTCCCCATGCCTCCTAGCAGGGAAGCGGACGGCCACAAGGCCTGGGCAATACCCTGCATCACCTGCCGAGCTCGTTCGTGCAGTTGTGAGAGATCTAGCAGCAAATCTCCTGCGGATCCAGGCATCTCCCCTTCAGGACAGCCCGTCAGCAACCTACAGACATAATTCTGTTAATACGCTTCCTCGCCAAACTGTACTGCAGTTCGTTTAAGCACTTACCATAAATGCCGCGTCGAAGCTTCCTGTTCTCCTTCATAGAGTCCGCAAGCTGAGCTCGAACATCTGCTAATTCGACGCTCAGCCGGATATTGGCATCTTGGAGATTGTTTTTCTCCTGCCTAACCTACATAAGCACACGCTCGCCAGCCTTTAGATGTCTTCGGACATATGACTCACTATCTTGTATGCTCTCCAGATTCTTTCTGGGATTGTCTACAGAACCTTCTGTTAGACTTATAAAGCGTGCCAAATACTAACTAGTGTACGTCTTTAAAATTTCTCTATCGAGACAAGTATTACCAGATGAGGCCTTCTGGGATCCTCTAGTTTGGCAACTGCGGCCCTCAGCTAGGTCTTGCATTCCTCCAGCTCTTGATATAAAAGGGTATTCTTCTCTACAAGAACCTGTGCATACAATGATCCCTAAATCAGTTGTTCCAACTGTTTCAAGTCTCAGGGGCTATTGCTATACATGCTTATCAAATTTTCTTACCCGTATATCCTTGGCATACTGGTCCGTTGCTTGGGCGAGTCCATCTTGCACAGCTCGGATGTATGCGTCTCCCGAATTGAAGGCATTGAACGCCTCTTCGGAAAAAATACCATCACGGAGTACGGCCCATCGGCGCCGGTGATTCATGGCGCTCTGTACTTCGGAATTTGTGGCGAAGAGCCTATCTGCATCCTCTGTAGGAGGACAATTCGGCGTTGTCCCCACATCAGCCTCCGCCCGTGAGTCCGATTCCGGAATCCGACTGGCTGAGGCATGGCCGGCAGGGTCTCCGGATATAGTTCGGCGACTACTCTTTCTGCCAGGACATAATGAACGATGTCACATTTCAACAATGATAATCACGGAACAAGTTTAAATTGTACCTCTGCAATGGCATCTCAATCCTAACCGCCTTCCTCTTAAGCCTACCCGGCCCGGGTGCCCTTTGCTGACAAGGCCCCATGGGCTCAGCGCGGCGTCCTGACGGCCGTTTCTATAAAAGCACAACATATGTACATAAGGTATGGCATAACGAAGGAATCCTTTTCGGAAGTTAGGACTCCGGCTTCACTTACATGCGATACAGGGAGCAGTCCGCGATAATCGGCGATGATGGCCACCAAGGGGCCGTCACAGCTTGCCTGCTAGAAGGTCCCGTCGACAAGCTCCACCGATATATTCGGATCTTCTTCGAGTCCAGGGTCGAGAGCCTGACCAGGATCCTCTGGCTGCAGAGAGGGGCTGTTGAACTCTTTCACGACCTTTTTCAGTTCCTGCTTTGAAATAGCAAGGTAAATGATTGTGGCAAAGGATGCAAGAATGGATAGAGTCGAGTAAACGATGACAGCTTACCCAGCTTGGGGGGTTGTACATGGAAAATCCATCCATTGGTTTAATGCGGAGGAACTCCTCTTCTTCTCCTTTATACAAATCAGACAATATTCTCACCAGAGCGATGGCGGAGTCCGGACCTTTACGACCGCAGCGGGTGGCATCGTCTTCTCCGTTAAAGTGCCACATGGGTTTCCCCGATACTGAAGTGGCTGCACCCCCGCATTATGCATATTGACATAACTTCGATTATTGTCAGTCCTGATTTGGCCAGTATTTTTATCCAGCCCATCAAATAGAGGACTTCTCTGTTATCTTCCGCATGGGGGCTCCGGGGGCGCCAACTTTGGCGTTTCTTTAGTGGAGTGTTAGTAAACTCAGGAAGGCCTGTCCAGATTGGGTCCGGAAGAGGAACATCATCTACATAAAACCACTCCAAAGGCCAATCTTCGGATGCCTTCTTTGGAGTACCGGATAAGTATCCGGTCTGGGCGACGCGCCATATTTCGGCTCCGCCCACTTGATATATAGATCCCTCCTGATTACGAGGGACGAGGTAGAATAGCCTCTTCCATAACTCGAAATGAGCCTCGCAGCCCAGAAATAGCTTGTAGAGGGCAACGTAACCTGCGATGTGCAGTACGGAGGCAGGGGTGAAGTTGTGCAGCTGGAGGCCATAGAACTCCAGGAGCCCGCGGAGGAACGGGTGGATTGGAAACCCGAGTCCTCTCAGCAAATATGAGACAAGGCATACCCGCTCCCCCTGAGATGGGTTAGGAAGGCTCTCCGCTTGCTCCCCGCCATTATAGGTGGCTAGTCCGGCTCGGACGGGGACCATGTATGCAGGTGGAAGAAACCCTTGGGTCTGCAACTCTACTAAACGGCTATGGGGGACGGAACACTTTTCCCAACCACCTGGCTTAGAGATAAAAGAGCGAGAAGAGGAGATGCAGAGACCGGCCATGAAAGAATGGTTTTTCCAGATGCGCTCTGGTGAATACTCGCTTGGGGGAAGAAGGTGAGATTTGGATCTGAGGATCCCCGTCTCTTCAAATAGACGGTTCTCTTACAGGGTTAGGGTGGCAAATGTAAAAATGCCCCAGCTCCTCGTATTCGCTCGACACGTGGAGATAGCCATTATTGAAGCACAGAAGCCGAGGAGTACAACATTAATGGGAAGCCGGACACTGTTTGCTACGATAGGTACTTTGGATTTGGAGATGGAACCCGCCTTGCAATGCCGAAGACAATCTGCGTGCCAGATTCATCGTCATTGAAGCCTGGTTCAGGGGCTACTGAGGGAGTCCTGGATTAGGGGGATCCGGATAGCCGGACTATAGACTTTTGCCGGACTGTTGGACTATGGAGATGCAAGATTGAAGACTTCGTCCCGTGTTCGGATGGGACTCTCCTTTGTGTGGAAGGCAAGATCGGTGATGCGGATATTAGATCTCCTTCTCTGTAAACCAACTCTGTGTAACCCTAGCCCCCTCCGGTGTCTATATAAACCGGAGGGTTTAGTCCGTAGGACAAGGATAATCATAATCATAGGCTAGCTTCTAGGGTTTAGCCTCTACGATCTTGTGGTAGATCAACTCTTGTAATACTCATATCATCAAGATCAATCAAGCAGGAAGTAGGGTATTACCTCCATCGAGAGGGCCCGAACCTGGGTAAACATCGTGTCCCCAGCCTCATGTTACCATTAGCCTTAGACGCATAGTTCGGGAACCCCTACCCGAGATCCGCCAGTTTTGACACCGACAGGGGGCTTCCAAGAGCCTCGAGCCATCACCTGCATCTTGGGCGGCTTGCAGGCCCCAGCTTCCCACCGCATCTTCAAATATTTCGCGCATGAGGTGAACGCAATGCTCCCCAAGCCTAAAGCAATTCACACTCTCAAGTGGTCTAGGTGCGCCATCACATTCGACTCTTCGGACCGGCTCGAGTGTGGAGCTGCCACAGGGGTGCTCCCCATGCTCTGGTCCCCAGTCATCAGCAACCTGACCGTCACCAAGACGCTCAGCGATGGGGGAGCAGGCCTCAATGTTCTCTTTGTTGAGACGTTCGATAGGCTCCAAGTGCCATACTACCAGCTTCACCCCACCAATCCATTCTCGGGAGTAACCGACGGATCGACACACCCGATCAGGCAGGTTCACCTCCCTGTCACCTTTGGCGAGTGCAACAACTACCACACCGAGATCATCGACTTCGACGTCGCCGACATCCACCTGACCTAAAATGCCATCCTTGGGTACCCAACGCTAGCCAAGTTCATGGCAGCCACGCACCACGGCTACAACATCCTCAAAGATGCCAGTAAGCGGCGGAATCATCACGGTCGCCTGTCAGGAGAAGGATGCAGTGTGCTCTCTCAAGCGCGCCTTCCAAGATGCAGCAGTTGAGAACCTCGAAGACGGAGACGCTGCCCTCCCTCCCATGGTCGCCCCCAAGGTAACGAAGCTGCAACTAGGACAGGGGTCTCTGGAGGGAACATCACTCGAGAGTGCAGCGCTGAGCCTCATGTATCCGGACGTGGCACTGCCACCCATGACATAGGAAGGCATGCCCGGTGCCCCTCTCAGGCTAGGCTCGGGGGCTCTCCTCTGGAGGGCCTCGGATCTAGTCAATGTCACAAGGGTGGCGCTCGGGCACCATGTGGAGGCGCTCTTCAGAGCACGCTTCCCAGGAGAAGGCATCAGGCGTGAGGCACCAAGCGTTCAGGAGTTCATCAGCAAGGCAACCGAGGAGATTCAGGAAGGAAGGGTTCTGCAAGGCCATCATCGCTTGCGCAAGGCACGGCTAACTACCCAAGCGATGGTAAGGAGTTCCGCGTCTGCATCGACATCCCCGGGCTCAGTAGGTCTACGTCTCGGCAGCTCATGTGGTCGTCACATGTCGGCCGATGCAAGGGACTGCCCCACAGCTACATTCACATGCCTTTTGGCCTGACGGGCGTGGCCGAGGTGTCCCAGCGTTGCATGAGGGACGCTCAGGCAACCTGCGAGACCAGGTGCCAGGTGCTCCTGGCGGAGATGGGGGAGCATCTTCATGAGCCTCTCGGCCCCTCCAAGTCTCCCGAGGCTCGACGCAGGAGCGACTCTTGAGGAACGGCTCCAACGGCACGCGTTTTTTGGCTACTTCAATAATTCTTCAGCAATGGTACCATGTGATATCTCTCTAGTTTGTTCAGTTTGGGGACGCCCCTCGGGCCGCATCATCCCCAGGTCGTACGGGGTCTAGCCCTACGACATGTGCTACTTTGCGCCCATCAGGATTATCTAATCGTTTCTATGAGCTTGTCCATGATTGTCACTCCTTAGCCATGCATATGCTGACTAACATCATTTCCACATCGCCTCACGACACCTGCCACGACATGGCTGTAGGATCGAAAGTATGTCTAGAGGGGGGTGATTAGACTACTTGACCAAATAAAAAGCCTTTTCCCAATTTTATTTATTCGCAGATTTTAGCAACTTAGCACAAGTCAAGCAATCAACCTACACATGCAATTCTAAGAGTATAGCAGCGGAATGTAAAAAAATTGCATATGAAGGTAAAAGGGAGGAGTTTGGGAAGGCAAACGCAATTGGAGACACGGATGTTTTTGTCGTGGTTCCGATAGGTGGTGCTATCGTACATCCACGTTGATCGAGACTTCAACCCACGAACGGAAAGAGCTGTGCGAGGCCACGGAGGGCTCCACCCATGAAGGGTCCATGAAGAAGCAACCTTGTCTATCCCACCATGACCGTCGCCCATGAAGGACTTGCCTCACTAGGGTAGATCTTCATGAAGTAGGCGATCTCCTTGCCCTTACAAACTCCTTGGTTCAACTCCACAATCTTGTCGGAGGCTCCCAAGTGACACCTAGCCAATCTAGGAGACACCACTCCCCAAGAAGTATCAAATTGTGTGTGATGATGAACTCCTTGCTCTTGTGCTTCAAATGATAGTCTCCCCAACACTCGACTCTCTCTCTCATAGGATTTGGATTTGGTGGAAAGAAGATTTGAGTGGAAAGCAATTTGGGTAAGGCTAGAGATCAAGATTCATATGGTAGGAGTGGAATATCTTGACCTCAATACAAGTGTAGGTGCTTCTCTCTCAGAAAATGTATGTTGGAAGTGTAGGCGTGTTCTAATGGCTCTCTCCACGAATGAAGAGAGGGTGGAGGGGTATATATAGCCTCCACACAAAATCTAACCATTACACACAACTTACCAATCTTGGTGGGACCGAATCGTGAAACTCGGTCGGACCGATTTAGCAAATAATGCGACCGTTAGGATTTTCGGTGGGACCGACATGTCAACTCGGTGGGACCGATATGGTTAGGGTTAGGGCATAACGTAATCTCGGTGAGACCGATTACACAAACTCGGTGGGACCGATTTTGGTAATAAGCTAACCAGAGAGTTGGTCAGGCAAACTTGGTGGGACCGATTCACCCATCTCAGTTGGACCGAAAAGTTATGAAAGGGAAATAGAAAGTTTGCATTGCAATCTCGGTGGGACCGACCGCTCATCTCGGTTGGACCGAAACGTTACAAAGGGAAACATAGAGATTACAATCCCATCTCGGTGAGACCAAGATCCATATCGGTGAGACCAATTTGACTAGGGTTTGTGGAAGTGGCTATGACATCTGAACTCAGTGGCACCAGATAGATAGAATCGGTGGGGCCGAGTTTGACTTTTGGTTTTTGTCATATGTGGATGTGAGAAAGTAGTTGAGGGCTTTGGAGCATATCACTAAGCATTTTGAGCAAGCAAGCCATTAAGCAACACCTCATCCCCTCTTGATAGTATTGTCTTTTCCTATAGACTCAATGTGATCTTGGATCACTAAAATAGAAAATGCAGAGTCTTGTGCTTTGAGCTTGAGCCAATCCTTTTGTCCTTAGTATTTTTGAGGGATCCACTTTTCTCATCCATGCCATGCCAATCATTGAGCTTTCCTGAAATATTTATCTTGAGATAGCATTAGCTCAATGAGCTATATGTTGTTAGGAATTACCAAAACCAGCCAGGGATAGTTGCACTTTCAATCTCCCCCTTTTTGGTAATTGATGACAACATATAGATCAAAGCTTCGACAAATGATAACAAGATTGAAAAACATTGTCGCTTTGAGAAGTATGTGAAAAGCAAGAGCTCCCCCTAAATTTGTGCATTATTTAAAATTTGCTTTGGACTGTCAATGCACAATGAGTTAGGATCATGGGTTACTCTTCCATGTCACATACATCTTGGGGGAGAGCTAAAAAATGATAGTAATTGAACACATGCACTCATCACCAAGCAAAGTGAATGATCATACGAGAATATAAGAGATAATGTCATCCAACAAGCATTAATGTAGCATAACATATGATCAAACACATGATTATCCGGGTATCTCACAAAAGGCATAATGTATCAAGCAAGCACACAAATAACAAAGTTCAACCACAAAAAAACAAGAGAGAACAAAAGGAACACTCTCTCTCGAAGCCTATGATCTATACATTTTTCTCCCCCTTTGGCAACAAGTTACCAAAAAGTTCACAAAAAATGCATAGTGCTAAACGACTCTCACGCTTGGTCTTCATGAGGTGGTGTAGAGATGACTCCAAGGACGAAAGCATCAGTTGATGTAGCTGGAGCTGGTGGAGTGGCTGCTGGAGCTGGTGGCACTGAAGCTGTAGCTGGTGCAGATGATGCAGCTCTGGTGTTTGGAACTGGCACGGCAGCAGATCTCTGTCTTGTGGGCACTCTAGCAAATGCATCTGTAGTAGACTTGCCCTTCTTCTCCTCCACTTCCTCCTGAAGTTGCTCAACAACTGACTGGATCTCAGTGACCTTGACATCAAGATCACAGAATTTCTGCTCTATGATTCTCTCCAAGCTCTCTTGGTTTTGAGTCAGGGTGGCCAAGCCCTTCTCAATCCTCAAGGTGAAGGCAATCAAGTAGCCAATTTGATCTTGCTTGCTCTTCAGGAACACTTGAGATGCCTCTTCAGCAGTTGGCATCTTTGCAGCTTTTTCTGCCTTTGCCTTTTCTCTCTTCTTATGTGCTTGAGCTGATGATGGTTCATTTTCATCCATCACAATGGTGTTGTCCTCAAAATTAGGGTAGACGGGCAGGTGCTCCTTGTCCAAAAGATATTTTCCTTTGCCCATCTTGGAGTTGATGAGCTCCTGAATGTGTGGGGCATATCCACAAGATCTCTTCTGATCAACAACAGTCCTTTTGATTGTTTCCACAATCAGACTCATGACTTTGAATTTCTGAGGCACATCGAATATATGCAGCAAGTTGATTGCATGGCCTCTGATCATCCTGTGATCACCTGACTTGGGCAGCAAAGTGTGCCTTAAGATCCAGTTGATAGTAGGCAATCCAGACAACAGGTAATGTACAGACCCAAACTTATGTGTCTCTAGTGCAGCATCTGGGATCTCTCTATGCATACTAGCCATGGAGTTGTGGTCTTTCTTCTTCTTGGCATAGACATACACGTCATCTTCACTATCCTTTGGAGCATTGATCAACTCAGCCCATTCTTCAATTGTGGATTGGTTCCTTGTACCTTCAGGCATCCATACAATCTTCCCATCTGGGTAGAAGTGAGTCGTAGAGTAAAACTGCATGATGAGCTCATCATTGCACTTGGTGTGCTTCTGGGAAACAAAGTCATCAACTCCACAAGCCTTGAAGCTGTCATAAACTCCTGGATAGTGATCTTCATTCTCCTTGATGTACTCCCAGTCAACCCATCTCATGTCACATACTATGGGCTTCTTGTCAAGCAAAACTATCTCATAGAAATCTTGTTGTTCCATGGTGTGGAACATGTAGTCCACTTCAGTTCTTCTTCTGGCAGCATAGGGATCGGACTGTCTCCATAGTCTCAGTCTTGAATCCTTCCTGAGCTTCATGTCCTCTGCAACTGGATGTGCATCATTGTGGTTAGGGATCTTGGGCTTCAACTTTCTCAAGACAAGTGAGTCATCTTCTTCATCATTAGCAGCCTCAGGCACTGGAGCCATGTTCTTCTCTCTAGCTGGAATACTCCTGGTGTTCCTCTTAGGTGCAGACTTGGGCTTAGGAGCACCAGCCTTGGGAGCATCTTTGGGCTTAGATGGAGCAGCCCCTGATCTTATAGCATCTCCCATTAGCTTCTGAGCTTTAGGTGCTGGTGCAGCAACCTCTTCCTCTTCTTCCATCATTGAGGGCTTCCCAACAAATCTGGCCATAGTCTTCTTGACCCTTTCTTTCCTTTTCTTCCCTTCAGGAGCAGCCTCTTTGGGTTCAGTTTCCAAAGTTACTTGAGTAGAGGCTCTTGCCTTAGACATTGGAATTCTTCTTGCAGGAGCCTTGGTATTCATTCGTGGCTTTGTGGCAGCAGATGTGCCATACTCCTTTTTCAGCACCTTCTTCTTAGAAGTGGCCTCATCATCAACAGCCACATAGTCCTCATCTTCAGAATCTGAGGTTCCCTTCTTCCTTGTCCTGGTGGCTTCCTTTGGCAAATTACTAGGTGTGCTCCTGCTACCCTCATCTGAGGTACTAGAGGGACTAGTGCCCTCACTCATTTGAACTTGCTCCTCAGACTTGTTCTGACTGTCACTCTGATCCGACATGATGCAAACTCTGACAGCAGACCCTATGAATAGATGTAGATGAGGTAGAGTAGATGAGCATCACAAAGCATAGAGGTTTTTGCGAAATAATTGAGTCAAAAATTTAGTTTTAGTTTTCCACAGAAAGCATTTCGGAGCTACCGATTTGTAAACTCGGTGATACCGAAGCTGTTTTTGGAAACTAAACTAGTGAACTCGGTAAGACCGAGTCACAGTTCGGTGGCACCAAGACTACTAGGGTTTCACAGAGTATTGATCTCGATCACACCGATTTGCAATTCTCGGTCGGACCGAGAATCACATGTGCAATGGCCTAAGCCAAATCGGTGAGACTGATTTCTACAACTCGGTCGGTCCGAGATGAATTCGGCGGAAACCGAACCCTAAATTTTCAATCCAAGACTAATCTATGGAGTAGTTTTGCTGGATAGGAAGATTTCAAATGTGGCAAGATTCATGGCAATGCAATGTGCTAGGAATCAGAGTAAAGAATAGCACAAAGATTCAAACCCATACCATAATGCGGCGATGGACTTGCTATGGTGGCAACGGCGGAGCAGAATCCCATTAACGGCGGCGGAGACCAGCGGCGGGAGGTCACTGGCAACAAGGAGGACGATCCGGAGACCCGACGAGGCAGAGCAGGTTGAGCGCGTGCAAAGGGTTTCGGAAGATTTTTTTCAAAATTTGACCCGTGAGTATATATAACCTGGCCCTGTCGGTGTGACCGAGTGGAACAACTTGGTGGCACCGAGATGCAAAACTGCAATCAGTTACTGCAACTCGTTGTGTCCAGAAAGTTCAAATCGGTTGCACTGAGATAGAAAACCTAGATCAACTTAGTGATCTTGGTATGACCAAAAAGGATGAATCTGTCAGACCGAAACGCACAAAGAGGTTTTGGAAGTTTAAGTCTATGACGAATCGGGGACTCCGAGTGCTCCTCACACAGAGTTGTTTGAATCTGACTTGATCAAACTTTGTGATATAGCATGAATAGAGTTTGAGACAAGAAAAGCATAGATAGCTAGAGAGGGTTCTTAGGCATTCTTGTCCATCCACTTGGCAAAAGAAAATAAACCAAACAATCAAAACTACAAGTGGATGTCCTCGAATGAGTAAAATATGTGTCGTGGTGGGCGCACGGCAGATGCCAAGGGATGGCTAAAGAGAGGAGGAGGCTCGAGGGCCCTGGTGGGCTCCAGAGGCTAGGTTGATATGCGCGGGCACGGGACGCCGGACATACCCAGGTTCGGGGCTCTCCAGAGAGATAACACCCCTAGTCCTGCCAAGTTTAGTTGTTTGATAGATAGTACAATGTTGCTCCTGGAGCTGTAGGGAGGAGGAAGGAGGCTGGCCAAGGCTTTGGCTGCTCCTTCTCCCTGGTGTTGCTATGCGGTGGCTAGTCCTATGCTTGCCTGGGTCTCTCTTACATGCGTCTCGTGTCTAGCATGCCTTGCCTGTTCTGTTTCTTGCTTCTCTGGGCGCGAATTCCTGGGGGGATTTATTGATCAACCCACCCAGGGTTACAATGGTAATATGCCGAGTCGGTGGGTCCGTATTGTCGGTGTCTGGAGTACCGGGTTGGGTCCCGCTTGTGGTTCGCCGGGTTCCCCTAGGTGCGGGCCCCGCGTGCCTAGGGGGACTGTGCGCCGTCTTGTCGATCGTCATGGTGTGGCCGAGTTGAGCCGCGTACAGTGTTCTCCGTCAGGCTGCCGTTTTCTGTCGTCAGCGGTGAGGGCAGGAACACTGTTGCCACACCAGCCCTGGTCAGCGGGTAGGTAAGGGGCACTATTGCCACGCTCCGGCTGACCACAGGCATGGGCGGGAGCACTGTTGTCTTGGTCATCGGTGATTGAGGTCTCGTCCCATCGTACGACCAGGATGGGACGGGAGCTGACCCGTGGTTGGGTTGCCGTGGACGCCACGGGTGGGTTGGCTTGCTGGGGAAGAAATGGCTGCGCCGGGTTGAATTGTCTTGCGCCAACTGCTGCGGCTGGGTCGACGTGCCTTGCCGAGTCGAGGGTCTTGGCCGGGTTGCGGGCCTTGCCTGGTCTAGCGACCCGGCCAGGCGCGTGCTGGTTTGCCGGGCGATGCGGGCCCTGCTATTTTTGAAATAGATCCGGGTTCCGTTGCCTGCCCGGGGTTCATCCCCCCGATAGTAGTCCCCGAAGCTGTGAAGGTCCGCCGTCTTCGGATGAGTGGGCCTTCGCAGTTTCCCCCTTGAGCAAGGCGGAATCTGCGAGCGCCGGGTCCGGCAACACCCACTGTGTGCCGGTTTTCTCGAAAACCAGATCGCGGCACCCCGGCCAAGGCGGGAACCGAGGAGTTTGTCGAATCTTGAGGCGATCCCTCGGGCTTCGCGCATGCGCCACGTGGTGCCCGGAAGTTGGAGGGGCCTGACAGGCCACGCGCATGACGGTACTGGGCGACGGGCCGGGGCCCGCCGCCGCATGCCCTTGGCCCACGTGGCGGATTTATTGCGGCGTCAGGGGGCCGGTTGCACTTCCCCGCGCAGTTAGTGCGCATGTACGTGCGCACTTATTGCAGGGTAGTGGAACGGGCGTGTGCAGACGATCCCACTCCCCCACGTTTGAACCGGGGGTTATAAATTGAGGGGGGCAAGGGGGCGGCGGACATTATTCTTGCTCGCGCCCTCCTGTCCCCCTGCTCCTTCTCTGCCCTTTGCCACCGATGCACAGTTGCACCCGCGGTGCCGAGCAGAGATCTCTCCGACGTCCTTCTTCTCTCTTTCTCTTCCAGCGATGTCGCTGCCGTCGGGCCCCTGGATGGGATCGACCGTCACCACCGACGACATGACCTACCTTCGGTCTTCACGGCGCCTGCCGCGGTAGACGGACGTTGGTGTTCGTCTGCCTCGCAGCGAGCAGAGGCCCCGACCCAAGGGGCAGGAGCCCGTCGTCTTCCTCACGCATTTCGAGCGTGGCTTCGGGCTACCGGCGAGCACTTTCTTCCGCGCGTTCTTGGAGTTCTTCGGGCTCCAACCACACCATCTTGGCGCCGGCGCCATCGTCCATCTCTCCGGCTTCGTGACCCTATGCGAGGGGTACCTGGGGGTCGAGCCGACCATCGACCTCTGGGCGCGCTTCTTCTCCTTGAAGCAGCAGGGCCCGTCGACCGGGCAGTTCGCCGACTGCGGAGCCGCCATCATCTCGAAGTGGTCGGGGGCAGACTTCCCTAAGATCCCGCTCGAGGATTCAGCCAAGAAGTGGCAAAACTCCTTCTTATACGTCCGCAACCACGGTGCGGACCACATCAACCTTCCTTCCTTCACCGTCGCGCCGCCGCGGGCGAAAACGAACTGAGGCTACTCGCTCCGGCGCCCGTCGCAGGAAATCATCAACCTCTGGGAGCGGGTCACGGTGATGAGGACGCAGGAGGGGCTCACCGGCACCGACCTCCTTGTCGCGTTCATCACCCGCCGGGTTCTCCCGCTTTAGAGGCGCTCCTGCCTCATCGGCGAGATGATCGGGCTTCAGGACCCCAGGATGGGGTCAACGCAGCTGTCTGCGGAGCAGGTCGCGTGAGGCGTGAACAACATCTCCAAGGCCAACCTTGGAGATGAATGGCGATTCAGCAAGGCGCCGTACAGCCAGGCGAACCCGGCGCCACAGGTGAGCATCTGGTCTTCTTATTTTTCCGCCGCTCATCTTCTCATTCGTCCTGATGCGTCACGGGAGATACTTATAAATGCGAGCCGGCATCCTTACGCCCGGGCTCCATCACAAGTGGTGCCGGTGGGACCAGAGGAGTCCGCAGGTCACGGCGGCAATGAGGTGGCCGAGTCCGATGCCGGTGCTGGGCGTCGTGCGGGTAAGTCTTTGATTCTTTTGCTTCTTAATTTGTCTTGAATAGTTGGTTACGTCATGGCGCAGGCGACGCTGATGCCGGTTGTTGGTGCACCGGTGTTGGGCAGGGGAGGCGGAGAGGCGGGCAGAGCCGGGTCCTTGCATGGGGCAGCGCCGAGCCGCCCGCACGGGAAATACAGCGTCGCGCCGCGACCCTGGGCCTCGAAGCGCACGGCGGACCCGGCCTAGCCTGGTAGGCCAGCCAAGAAGAGGCGCGGGAAGCCAACCCCGGTCCCAGTCTTGACGGGGTAAGTCTTATTTCCTGCTTGCGCCTGGATTCCTTGAGTCAGTCTTGTTTCTTGCTTGCTTATCCTTTCTTATTCTTCAGGTTGCCGATCGCGCTGGGAGGGCGGCGGCGGAGGCTGCGGCCGCCGAGGGGGCCGCGTTTCGCAAGAGCCGATCCGACCTCGCCGGCCTGGGCGGGGAGGAGGGACGGGCCGACTCGGACCTCGTCCTGGACCCGGACGACGCTGAGGCCTTGGCCTAGCGGGACAGGAACCGGGCCGAGGCAGAGTTAGAGGCGGCGTCGGTCCAAGCTTGGACTAACACGGCGGCGGCATGGGCGCGAGGTGGCGCGGAGCTGGCCTGGCGCGAGATGCCGGAGGGCATGGTGGTGGCGACGATGGTCTTTGAGCCGTCATAGGTGAGGGAGCGCGGCCGCGGAGGCCGGGCTGAGGTGGTGGTCCTCGACCAGGAGGTCATGGAGGTGGGGGTGATACCCCGCTGCGAGCCGACGTGGTCGAGCATGTAGGGGCCGATGGTGGCGGAGGCGGCGTCGTCTTGGAGGAGGCGCCGCGGGCTGCGGCGCAGGAAGCGCTGCCGGCTATGGAGGAGGCACCGCAGGTGGTGGTGCCTGAGGTGGCGACGCGGGGCGTCCCGACGTCCGAGGAGGTGCTGACGACACCGGGAGGAGCGTCGGAGGAGGTGCTGGCCGCGTCGCAAGCGGCCAGCGGTGGGCGTGCCTTGGTGCTCCGTCCGGGAGGGCGCCCAGCTGCCGTGCCTCAGCCCGCGAGAAGCGGGGGCGCGACCGTTTTCGGGCCTCACACCTAGGAGGAGGCAGGGCTGGACGTCGTCAGCCGCCGTCTGCGAGGCCGGACGGAGCGGCTTGAGGCCTTCGCCCAGGTCGAGGTGGACCAGTCGCGTGACTTGGAGCGTGTCGTCTTGGTAAGTTCCCCTTTCTTTTGTTTTCTTGTGTTTTCTTCTTTGTGGGGGCGCGCCAGCGCACCCACTGGGTGTAACCCCAGAGGTTCGGGCCAACTATGTAGTAGTTGGGTCGAGTCTTAGGAGCGTCGGCCTTGTTCTAACTCCGGTCTACTTTCAGCATCTTGACGCCTTCCAGGTTGCCGCCTTCAACCGGCTCCTAGGCAAGCATCGGGAGCTCAAGGAGCAACTCGCTGCCAAGGAGGAGGAGCTTCGCATCGCCGCGGGTACTTTTGTGCTCTTTTCTAGTGGGGGCGCGCTAGCGCACCCACTGGGTGTAGCCCCCAAGATTCGGGCCAACTATGTAGTAGTTGGGCCAAATCTTAAGTCTTGTCTTTTTTCCTTCTATTGAGTTCTTCTATTTTTGCAGCCGAGGTGCTATCTTGGCGGACCCGGATGCTCCGGGCCAGTCATCATTATGATCAGCTTGTTGCCGATACCGGCCTTCTTGGTGTTGAGGCGGCGCAGGCGAGGGCGGAGGCGGCCACAGCCTGACGGTCTCTTGACGAGGCCAACCGGCTGCATGAGCAGCTGGCGGGTCTCAAGAGCCGCCTCTAGGCCGAGGTGGAGCTTCTTAAGGTGGAGGCCGCCAAGGTGGTGGAGACGCAGTAGGCCCTGGTCAAGGCGGACCAGCAGCGCGGCCAGCTGGCCGACGACAAGGGCCGGCTCCAGGCCGAGGTGGATCATCTACGGGAGCAGGCCACCGCGGCTGAGGGGGCTCGCCAAGACGAGGCTCGCTGCCGTGAGGCGGCCGAGAAGGCGGCCGAAGACAAGGACACCGAGCTGAAGGCGGCCCTTGCTAAGGCAGCCGACCTGGAGAAGGCGCTCGGGGAGCGCTACCGCGTTTTGGAGTGAGAGCGGCGTGGTATGTCGCTCGAGGCGCAGCACCTGGAAGAGACCTTCTCCAATAAGTGCTGCTTCTCATAGTTTGCCGGGTCAGGACCCGGTCCTTCCTTCCTTGTTGTTCTTCTAACTTGCTTCTTCTTTTGCGACAAGGGCCTTCCCAGAGATGCAGCGGCTGGCGGAGGAAGCCGTCCGCTATCAGCACGACACGATCGGTGTTGCTGGGTCCGGGACAGATCCGCTGACGGCCTGGACCTTCTCGGAGATCATCGCTACTGCTGAGGCTCGCCTGTGGGTCTTGGGGACGCAGATGGAGCGGCTGTCCCGGGCCAGCACCGCGATGACGACGGCCTTGTGGCCGGACTCCGTCCATCCGTGCAGCTTCTCGCGCCTGGCGCGCTGGTTGGAGATGGGCCCGGACTGCCTTAGTGACTGACGCGTTTCTGCCACCCGGGCGGGTGCTGAGATGGCGCTCTGGATCGCGCTGTCTTGGCATCCGGATCTTCAATTGGACATGCTAATGGGCCAGCGTGCTGGTTCGGAGTAGTTGCTGCAGGAGCAAGCCGACCGGATCGCCTCCCGGGCTAGCTACATTGCCGAGTTCGCCTTCCACGACGAGTTCCATCCGGAGCGGACGGAAGATGGCGGGGTCATGGATGGAGACGACTACGGCTTGCTTCTTCGCGAGCCGGAGGGCAGCTCGGAGGAGATGGGTGTCTACGGCGATGCGAAGGCCGAAGAGGACACTGGTGCCTTGCTAGACCCGGAGGCCGGCAGGGGAGAGCCGTCGACATCGCGACGCGGCGCTGGGGATGCCTGAGAATATTTGTAGAAAACTTTGTTAAGTAGCGTGTCCACCCACCCACTAGGGGTTTTCAGGGTGTTATGAACTCGGGCCGTGGGCCTTTGCTTTAATCATTCGTGTGTAAATGTGTGAGTGCTTGTTTGCTTTTTCCCTTCCGCTTTTTCAAACTGATTTCATGCGTTTTTCCTCTCTGAAACCTTCCCCCTCCCCACGAGTTAGACGGCCGAGGCTCCGGTCCATGACAAGGAGTTCAATTCTTCGAGAGGGGCGCGCAGGAGTTGGGTCCTTAGAAGCGTTGAGCACGAGCGAAACACCCACTGGGCCGGCTGGCGGCAATCCATCTTGGCCAGTTGGTGAGCAGTCGGTCGTGCGGCTAACTTTAGTTGATGAGCGATGGGCCGGGTTGATTGACCCGGTGGCTTACTTAGTGTGTGAATCGTAGGGGAGCTTTGGCCCGTTGTGCTTGCCCGCGGTCAGCCAGAGCTGGATCTGCGGTTTTAGGGCGAAGTGGGGGACCGTGGCATCCTAACTTTATCAGGAATCACCAAGTAAAGCGGTGGGGTGGCGATCAAGCCGGCCTGCCCCCGAGCCCCCGGGTCGAGCGAGTCGAGCCAGCAGCCGGGTTCGGTAGTAAAGTGATGCAAAATATGGACGCAATAAATTGGTCGGCAAAAGGCAGCCCCCGAGTCTCGTTCGGGGACCCGATAGTTTCATACGCTTACAAAAGGCGACGATACATACATTCGTGCGGCTGACTATAAAACAAGCGGAGGAGTTCCGCGTTCCACGGCCGGGTTGAGCTGAGCAGCCCCCGGGCTAGGTTGCGGTGCGGCCGGGTCTTCTGGAACGTGTATGGACTCGAAGTCCGGCGATGGCTTGACAGACGACTTGCACAGGTGCTCGAGGGAGACGCTGGACGGGATGGCTTGACGTGATGAGGCGATCTTGGCAAGCATGTCGACTGCCTAGTTCTCCGCGCGCAGGACGTGGAGGAACTCACAGCCATCGAAGGATCCGGACAGATTTTGGACGAGGAAGCGGTAGCTTGCCATGTTGGAGTCGCGGGCGTCCCACTCGCTGGAGCACTACTGCACCACCAGGTCCGAGTCGTCATAGCACAGGATGTGCCGAATGCCAAGTTCCTTGGCAAGCCGGAGGCCGTGCACAAGGGCTTCGTATTAGGCGACGTTGTTGGAGGCGGCGAAGTGGATCTGGAGCGCATAGCGGAGTCGGTCGCCCTTTGGTGATGACAGTACGATGCCGGCCCCTAAGCCGAGTTGCATCTTGGACCCATCAAAGTGCATGCATCAATGCGTCGAGTCGGGAGGCGGCAGCAGGTACTGGGTCTCGGTCCAGTCGACGAGGAAATCGGCTAGGGCCTGAGACTTGATCGTGGTGCGAGGCTTGTAGAGGATGGTGTGGCCGTCTAGCTGGATCGCCCATTTGGCGACCCGGCCAGAGGCCTCTCGGCACCCGATGGTTTCTCCGATAGGCGCCGTGCCGACGATGGTGACGACGTGCTCTTGAAAGTACTGCTTCAGCTTCTTGGCGGTGAGGTACACGCCGTAACACATCTTCTGGTAGTGTGGGTAGTTCTGCTTGGAGGTGGAGAGCACCTCGCTCAGGTAGTAGAACAGGCGCTGGACGGCCTGGATCTTGCCCTTCTCCGGTCGCTCGACCACCAGCACCGTGCTGACCACCCGCGAGGTCGCGGTTGTGCAGAGCAATAGCGGCTCCTTGTCAGTCGGCGCGGCCAGGACTGGTGCGGTGGAGAGCATGCGCCTGAGGTCTTGGAAAGCTTCATCCGCCTTTCCATTCCACTCGAACGGGCTTGTCTTCTTCATCCGCTGGTACAAGGGTAGCGCCTTCTCGCCCAGCCGGCTTAGAAACTGGCTGACCGATGCTAGGCATCCAGTGAACTTCTGGACATCGCGCAGCCGAGCTGGCTTGCGCATGCGCTCGATGGCCTTGATCTTCTCCGGGTTCGCCTCAATGCCGCGTTCCGAGACGAGGAAACCGAGCAGCTTTCCGGCTGGGACGCCGAAGACGCATTTTTCCGGGTTGAGCTTGACCTTGTATTTGCGGAGGTTGGCGAATGTCTCCTTCAGATCGTCGAGGAGCGTGAGGTGCTGCTTGGTCTTCACCACGATATCGTCCACGTACACGTGGATGTTGCGGCCGAGTTGTGGTAGCAGGCATTTCTGCATGCATCGTTGGAAGGTGGCGTCGGCGTTCTTCAAGCCGAACGACATGGTGATGTAGCAGTGCGCCCCAAAGGTCGTGATGAAGGACGTCTTCAGGGCATCGGCCGGGTCCAGCTTGATCTGGTGGTAGCCGGAGTAAGCGTCCAGGAAGGACAGGAGCCCGCACCCGGCGGTTGAGTCGATGACTTGGTCGATCCGCGGGAGAGCGAACGGATTCTTGGGACAAGCCTTATTGAGGCTGGTGTAGTCGATACACATGCGCCAGGTCTTGTTCTTCTTCAGGATGAGGACTGGATTGGCCAGCCACTCGGGGTGAAATACTTCCATTATGAAGCCGGACGCCAAGAGCTTGGCGACCTCTTCACCAATGGTTCTTCTCTTCTCTTCGGGAAATCGACGGAGGGGTTGACAGACAGGCTTGGCGTCCTTGCGGACGTGGAGTTTGTGCTCGGTGTACTTCCTCGGGATACCCGGCATGTCTTTGGGGGTCCATGCGAAGATATCCCGATTCTCACGGAGGAAGTCAACGAGCTCGCCTTCCTATTTGCTATCGAGGCGGGCGCCTACGACAACGTACTTGCTGCAGATGGGGTCTTCCGGGTTCAACTTCACTTTCTTGGTCTCCTTGGAGGGCTTGAAGGCGGCCTCGTCGGCCGGGTCCAGGGTCGGGATCGGTGCAGCGGAGGCCTCGCCGGCCAAGGCAACGATCCGGTCGAGCTGGCGCCGCTGCTTGGCAATGACCAGCAACTCGGCCAACTTGGCGCCATCTCGGGCGCACTCCAGAGACTTGCGGTAGTCACCGGTGACGGTAATGAGTCCCTTGGGACCCGGCATCTTCATCTTCAGGTACGCGTAGTGGGGAACTGCCAAGAACTTGGCAAGCGTGGGCCGGCCCAGCAGCGCATGATACGCGCTGGACAGGTCCACCACCTCGAACCAGACCGGTTCGCATCGGAAGTGGCTGCTGTCGCCGAACAGGACATCGAGCCAGACCCGGCCAATGGGTGAGCAGGACAGGCTGGGTACGATGCCGTGGAAGACTGTCTGGGTTGGCTCCGGGTCCTCGGCCTTGAGGCCGAGCTTGGTTATCATGTCACGGTCGACGATGTTGATGCTGCTGTCGCCGTCGATGAGTACTCGGGAGAACTTGCAGGTACGCCGCGCGATGATGGTAGGGTTGAGGACGAGGGCGTATCCACCCGGACTCAGCATGACTGCCGGGTGATCCTCCCGGGTCCAGGTGATCGGGCGATCCGACCAGTGCATGAAATCCGTCTTGGCCGAGATGACGGTGTTCACCTTCTGTCGAAGGAGGCGCTCGCTGTGCTTGTCATCACTGAGGCTGGTGAAGACGACGTAGGCCGCGTTCTGGTCCGGGTAAGCATCGTTCCGCATCGCGCCGCCGGCGGGAGGAGGCGGTGGAGGCGGAGGCGGCTGTCCTGCGCCTGGAGCCGGAGCCAGAGCCGGAGGAGGCGGAACGTCACCCCTCATGACGCGCTTGGTGATTGCGCACTACCGAAGCATGTGCGTGGAGGGTCTTGCGCCACTGTGCTACTTGCATGGGGCGTCGAGCATCTCTTCAAAGCTCATGGCGGGTTGCCACGCCATCTTGCCGGTCTGCCGGCGCTTCGCTGCCGGGTTTGCCGCAGGCTCGGCGGCCGCGACGAGCCGGTTGTCGTGACGTTGCGCCGGTTAGTCGGCCTTGCGCTTGTTGTTTTGGTGATGCTGCTGCCGGTTGCTTTCGTCGGCTGGCTTCGGTGGAGGAACCGGCTTCGCCTTGCCGGCTTCATCCAGCGCCACCTGGATCTTCATGGCGGAGTCGGTGTTGGCATACTTGTCCGTCGTCACCATGAGCGTGGCCATGGTGGCCGGCTCGGAGCGTAGGAGCTTGTGCTTGAGGAGGGTGCCGTCTCGGCACCCGCTGACGAAGTATTGGATCGCCTGGACTTCATGGACGCCCTCACAGCTGTTCCGGAGCTTGGTCCAGCGTGCGAGGTACTCGCGGCCGGTCTCCGTCGGCCCCTGCATGCACATGGCGAGCTGGCTGGGGCGACCGGGCCGCTTGTACGTCCCCGTGAAGTTGCAAACAAAGGCTTCCTCGAAATTGACCCATGCATTGATGCTGCCCATCAACACGCTGTTCAACCATGTGCGATCCGACCCTTGGAGCATGAGCGGTGCATAGCGTACAGCAAGACGACGATTGGCACCGGTGATGCCAATGGCCGTAGTGTAGTCGGTGAGCCAGTCTTCTGGCTTCACGGTCCCATTGTACTTGGGGTGTCGCGGGGGAGCACGAACCCCTTGGGGAAGGGCTCCTCCCGGATGCATGGGCCGAAGCACGCCGGCCCGATAGCGTCGCTCTCCTCCACCTCCAGGGAACGAGCGAGCTGATCGAGGCGGTGGCACGCGTCGACGTCGTCGATGGCGCGCGGGCCGAGTCGACTAGCTGCCAGGCCCCGAGGGGCCGGGTCGGCTGGAGCCGGACGCTGGCCATGCTGGCCGGGTCCGCGCTGGGTCTCTGGGGCAGGCTCGTTGCCCAGAGCATCGGCGGCGGTGGCGGCCGGGTTGCGTCGGGTCCGGGCTTGGCCGGAGTGTGCCTCACCGGGCGGCGAGGAAGCCTTGTGCAGGAGTTCGCCGTGTCCGCCGAGGCGGGCGGAGCAGGACCCAGCTGGCTTGCCGAGCTGGTTGAGGCGATCCTGCTGGGTGTTGGCGGTGTGGAGGAGCTCGCACATCCGCCCGATGCGCTCCTTGAGCTCCTCGCCCGCGAGTTGGTCGAGGCCAACCGCGGCTGCCTCGGCAGCACACATGTTCTTGACTAGGGTCTCGTAGACGGTTCGGGCGGCGCCGAAGGCCCGGCCGATTGCTCCTCCCCGAGCACGAGTATCGGCGGCCCAGCTTGGCTCGGCTGCGGCGGGCGTGAATCTGTGGGCGGCGTCGTGCTCCATCTGAGCGGCTTCCAGGCGATGCCTGGTGGCGGCCAGCATCTCGGACAGGTCCAGCATCTGCTCGCGCCTGTCCTCGAGCTGGGTTCGGGCTTCAGTGATGTTGGTGGCATCAACGTCGGTGCTGATGGGGATGCGGAGGGTCTGCATCGCGGCACGCAGCGGGTCGGATGGCTCGGTCCGTGCCGTGGTGGCCGCGGCTTCGGTGACCCTCCTCGCCTTGCTCGACGAGGAAGAGGCGCCATCGCCGGTGACGAAGACCTCCACATGGGCGTCCATCGCCCCGAGAATCCGCCGCTGAGGGAGAGTGGAGAGTCAGAGTAGTTGAGCACCTCGCTGGGGTACTCGTCGACCGCGAATGCATCGTAGATGCGCAGGCGGTGAAGGAGGCGGCGAGCGCGCCAATGACGTTGTCCGCCAGAGCAACAGAGTCGTCGGAGTAGGAGAAGGGCCCCATCTGAAGCATGCTCCCGGCCAGCTCCTCGAGATGCCCCATGGTGGGCGCCAACTGTCATGGTGGGCGCACGGCAGATGCCAAGGGATGGCTAAAGAGAGGAGGAGGCTCGAGGGCGCTGGTTGGCTCCAGAGGCGAAGTTGATATGCGTGGGCGCGGGACTCCGGACATACCCAGGTTCGGGGCTCTCCGGAGAGATAACACCCCTAGTCCTGCCAAGTTTAGTTGGATGATCGATAGTACAATGTTGCTCCTGGAGCTGTAGGGAGGAGGAAGGAGGCTGGCCAAGGCTTGGGCTGCTCCTTCTCCCTGGTGTTGCTATGCGGTGGCGAGTCCTATGCTTGCCTGGGTCTCTCTTACATGCGTCTCGTGTCTAGCATGCCTTGCCTGTTCTGTTTCTTGCTTCTCTGGGCGCGGGTTCCTAGGGGGTTTTATAGATCAACCCACCCAGGGTTACAATGGTAATATGCCGAGTCAGTGGGTCCGTATTGTCGGTGCCCGGAGTATCGGGCTGGGTCCTGCTTGTGGGCTTGTGGTTCACCGGGTTCCCCTAGGTGCGGGCCCTGCGTGCCTAGGGGGACTGTGCGCCGTCTTGTCAATCGTCATGGCGTGGCCGAGTTGAGCCATGTACAGTGTTCTCCGTCAGGCCGCCGCTTGTTGTCGTCAGCGGTGAGGGCGGGAACACTGTTACCACGCCAGCCCTGGTCAGCGGGTAGGTAAGGGGCACTGTTGCCACGCTCCGGCTGACCACAAGCATGGGCGGAAGCACTGTTGTCTTGGTCATCGGTGATTGAGGTCTCGTCCCATCGTACGGCCTGGATGGGACGGGAGCTGACCTGTGGCTGGGTTGTCGTGGCCGCCACGGGTGGGTTGGCTTGCTGGGGAAGCCATCACTGCGCCGAGTTGAATTGTCTTGTGCCAGCTGCTGCAGCCGGGTCGACGTGCCTTGCCGAGTCGAAGGTCTTGGCCGGGTTGCGGGCCTTGCCGGGTCGAGCGACCCGGCCAGACGCGTGCCGGTTTGCGGGGCGATGCAGGCCCCGCTATTTTTGAAATAGATCCGGGTTCCGTTGCCTGCCCGGGGTACATCCCCCCGACAATATGCAACCTGCATGCTCACACAATAAAATGGCAAATGAAATATGTGACAAAGCATGTACACACAATTCTAGCATCTATCAAGCAATTGGCGATGACTAGGTCATCTATATATGAGTATATTGACTTAGGAGTCAAATGAGAACATTTGATCATAGGTCATACTCATCGTTTAAGCACAAGTGGGGTTACCATTTTTACATAAATCATTGTTGTGTTCACACCATTAGAGTTTCTTTAGCTCAATTCTTAGAGTAAAGCTCCCCCTAGATGTGATATCCCCCCTAAGAGGGATGAACTAACCTTTGGTTTTGTCAATGATGACTTCATGTAGGTGTTGAAGATGTGGATGCTCAATGTTGATGTAGATCATTTGGAGCAATCCATTGGAGTGAGTTGCACTTTCAATACCTACATGGGTTAGTCCCACAAGGAACAAACATGGATATCCATAGACATAGAGTGATGCACACACACAAGATGATGTCTATGAAAGCATTAGGTTACCTTGTCCCTTGTCTTACCAGCAATAGGGTTTGTGACTCCATAAACTGGTGCAAGATGTGGAAGTTGATTGCACTTGTCCTTGCCAAAATGATAAGAGTGAGGTATGTTGGCGGAGTCACCCTCAAGAACTCTCTAGTTCTTCTTCTTCGGGATCCACATCATCTTGATGGGAATCCTTGGAGTTGTAGTCGTACTTGATGAAGTAGAACTTGGTGTAGTCTTGGGAACCCACTTGACCAAGGCCTTAGGAGCTTCTTCAAATGCATCAATCTCCTCTTGAAGCTTGTCCTTGCCTTTTTGCTTGTGGTCTTGTGGTGGAAGATCATCTTGAGCTTGTGCCCCTTTGAAATAAGTAGGATCATACTTCTCTTGTTGAGGAACAAACTTCGTCTTGGGATATTGATCTTCTTCCCACTCAACTCCATTGGCATTGAAATTTCGTTCAAAACCAACACCTTGGTTCTTCCGTTGCCTTCCTTGCTTGCGTACAATTTCCTTGAATTGCTTACTCCCGGCAAGGCTCTTGTAAACACCTTTCTCTATAATTCCCTTCAATAAGCTATTTTCTTGCTCAAGTGTAACTTGGCTAAGAGAATCATTAGTGGAATCAAGAGAACTACTAGAAGCAACAATATTGGATTTAACATGATCATTGTTACTACTAGTGGAAGAACTTTGTTGTTCTTGTTACTAGACTTGACTTGAGGCATGTAAGTAGATAAGAGTAAATGCTTGGCAATGTAAGAAGAACTTTTCTTGCGAAGATCATCATTGATTGCCTTTAAGAACTCATGTTCTTGCTCAAGGTTGAGCTTTTCAAAGCGTAACTTCTCATGAGTCCTTAAAAGTTCTCGATGATCTCCTAAGATAGTTTCATGAGCTAACTTAAGAGTGTTTAGTTCTTTAGTTTGGAGCTCAATCTTCTCCTTATCATTGTCATTTGTTTTATCGTGATTAGCATGATTATTTGACGTTCCATCATAGTATTCATCACTAGAGTTGTCAACAAGTAAATCATCATCACCTAACAAGTCATCTTTATCACTATTGAAATCAACATACTCAGGGTGTGATACCTTTGGGCCTTTAGCCATGAAGCATCTTCCAATCCCTTCATTTGGTGAATCAAATATGTCGTAGGAGTTAGTTGACACAAGTGCTAGACCGGCAACACCTTCATCTTGAGTATATTCGGAGTCGGAGTGATAGCTTCTCTCAGAGTGATGGTCGGAGTCGGAGCCGGATACCCATTCACCAACATGAGCTTGATGTCTTCTTTTTGTGTAGCTCTTTGATGATTTGTCCTTCCTTTCTGAATCCTTGCTTTTCCGGGATGTTCTTCGTTCATAACGATCATTTCTACTCCTCCTTTCTCTTGGTGGTGATTCTTCTCTTCTACTTCTTCTCTTTGGAGATTCTTCTCTTCTTTTGTAGGGAGCCGTACACATTGGAATAGTGTCCAGGTCTTCCACAATTGTACCAATTATGCTCACGACTCGAAGATCTTTTGTCATTGTAGGACTTTGACTTGGAACTTCTTTCTTTGCTTCTACTCTTGTAGAACTTGTTGAAGTTCTTCACCATTAGGCTCAATTCTTCATTAAAGGTTTGTTTCTCACTTGATGATGTGTGAGCTTCATATGAGGCTTTATAAGCACCACTTGACTTGTTGTGGAGCTCCTCCTTATCCTTGAGTGACATCTCATGAGCAACAATTCTTCCAGTGACTTCCGTTGGCTTGAGATCTTTGTAATTTGGCATCATCTGGATCAATGTGCACACAATATTATATTTTCCATCCAAGGCTCTTAGGATCTTCTTGATGATGAATTTGTCAGTCATCTCTTCACTTCCTAAGCTAGCAATCTCATTTGTGATGAGAGCAAGCCTAGAGTCAGCGACACCTTCACCATCCTTCATTTTGAACTTGTCAAGTTGACTTTGAAGCACATCCAATTTGGATTCCTTGACGGAGTCGGTACCTTCGTGCATGTCAATCAAAGTATCCCAAATTTCCTTTGCATTCTCAAGATGGCTGATTTTGTTGAATTCTTTGGGGCACAATCCGTTGAAGAGGATATCAGAAGCTTGAGCATTGTATTGCAGCATCTTCAACTCTTCCGCGGTAGCTTCACGGTTCAGTTCTCTCCCATCGAAGAATTCGCCCTGCAAGCCAATACACACAATAGCCCAAATGGCGGGGTTATGTCCAAGAATATGCATTTTCATCTTATGCTTCCAACTAGCAAAATTTGTACCATCAAAGTAAGGACCTCTATAGTGGTAATTTCCCTCTCTAGACGCCATACTCTCCTAGGTTGTGAAACCAAGGCTATGACTACCAAAAGCTATGGAAATCAAAGCAAATGGAGACCAAAGCTCTGATACCACTTGTAGGATGAAAGTATGTCTAGAGGAAGGGGTGATTAGACTACTTGACCAAATAAATATCTAGCCTTTTCCCAATTTTAGTTCTTGGCAGATTTTAGCAACTTAGCACAAGTCAAGCAATCAACCTACACATGCAATTCTAAGAGTATAGCAGCGGAATGTAAAACAATTGCATATGAAGGTAAAGGGGAGGAGTTTGAGAAGGAAAATGCAATTGGAGACACGGATGTTTTTGTCGTGGTTCTGATAGGTGGTGCTATCGTACATCCACGTTGATGGAGACTTCAACCCACGAAGGGTAACGGCTGTGCGAGTCCACGGAGGGCTCCAGCCAGGAAGGGTCCAGGCAGAAGAAACCTTGTCTATCCCACCATGGCTAGCGCCCACGAAGGACTTGCCTCACTAGGGTAGATCGTCACGAAGTAGGCGATCTCCTTGCCCTTACAAACTCCTTGGTTCAACTCCACAATCTTGTCGGAGGCTCCCAAGTGACACCTAGCCAATCTAGGAGACACCACTCTCCAAGATGTAACAAATGGTGTGTTTATGATGAACTCCTTGCTATTGTGCTTCAAATGATAGTCTCCCCAACACTCAACTCTCTCTCACAAGATTTGGATTTGGTGGAAAGAAGATTGGAGTGCAAAGCAACTTGGGGAAGGCTAGAGATCAAGATTCGTATGGTAGGAGTGGAATATCTTGACCTCAACACAAGTGTAGGTGGTTCTCTCTTAGAAAATGTATGTTGGAAGTGTAGGCATGTTCTGATGGCTCTCTGCACGAATGAAAAGTGGGTGGAGGGGTATATATAGCCTCCACACAAAATCTAATTGTTACACACAACTTACCAATCTCGGTGGGACCGAATCGTGAAACTCGGTCGGACCGTTTTAGCAAATAATGTGACCGTTAGGATTTTCGGTGGGACCGACATGTCAACTCGGTGGAACCGATATGGTTAGGGTTAGGGCATAACGTAATCTCGGTTGGACCGAAACGTTACGAAAGGGAAACAGAAAGTTTGCATTGCAATCTCGGTGGGACCGATCGCTCATCTCATATGGACCAAAACGTTACAAAGGGAAACTGAGAGATTACAATCCCATCTGGGTGAGACCGAGATCCCTATCGGTGAGACCGATTTGACTAGGGTTTGGGGCAGTGGCTATGACATCTGAACTCAGTGGCGCCATATAGAAAGAATCGATGGGACCGGGTTTGACTTTTGGTTTGGGTCATATGTGGATATGAGAAAGTAGTTGAGGGCTTTGGAGCATATCACTAAGCATTTTGAGCAAGCAAGCCATTAAGCAACACCTCATCCCCTCTTGATAGTATTGGCTTTTCCTATAGACTCAATGTGATCTTGGATCACTAAAATAGAAAATGCAGAGTCTTGTGCTTTGAGCTTGAGCCAATCCTTTTGTCCTCAGTATTTTTGAGGGATCCACTTTTCTCATCCATGCCATGCCAATCATTGAGCTTTCCTGAAATATTTATCTTGAGATAGCATTAGCTCAATGAGCTATATGTTGTTAGGAATTACCAAAACCACCCAGGGATAGTTGCACTTTCAACGGCGCTTGTGCTCGGGTCCGTCCCTGCCACGCTGAAAAACCCGGGGATCGAGCTCTGGTTCACGGCCCGCCTCGCATACACCACCTCGCAGGGTCCTCGGTGCCCCTGTCTCACACCCTGGGGGCTCCCGGCCTCCTTCGTCATCCAATCCGTAGGTTCACCTGGCAATGGGCCACCGGCCGGCCCGAGAGACCACCATCTGGCCTTGTGAGTCGCTTGCGCGTTAAAGTGGGGCCTCCCAAGCATCGCGCCTCGGGAGATCCTACCGGCTCCAGCCCGCACCCCCTGGCCTTGACCACAACATCACGACCTGGCATACCAGCGGCGGCTGAGCTCGCTCGAGGGCCGGGTCCCGAGGACGTAGAGCACCATGACTAGCAAGGCAAGAAGGTGCCACCGCAGGCCGAATCCAACGGCACCACAAGCAGAGGAGCACGCACCATCTCCCTAATGGATTTGGGCATCCAAAAAGATAAGCCCCGGCTCACTATAGCACTAGTTCTTCTCCTCACACGCCTCGCTTCGCAGTTCCACTTGGGCAGTTTGACTCCCCTTTCCATTACCTGTGCGGCTGCTTGCACGCCAAAGGGGACCTCGTGAGCATCACGTATCATGAGCTCTTACCAGACCTCGGGCCGTTCACCTCCTAGCCTTGACCACGGCATCGCGACCTGGCATACTAGCGACGGCTGAAGCCTGCCTGGGGACTGGGTCCTGTCGGTGTAGAGCGCCACGCTGACTAGGGAAAAGAAAAGGGAACAACCTAGCTGAACTAGAATACACGAATACATCATAAAACCAAACGAAATAGCATTGCTGTTGAGTGCACTCCAGTTCTTACAAGCCCCATGATACGTGTCCAACGTATCTACTTTTCCAAACACTTTTGCCCTTATTTGGACTCTAACTTGCATGATTTGAATGAAACTAACCCGGACTGACGCTGTTTTCAGCAGAACTGCCATGATGTTGTTTTATGTGTAGAAAACAAAAGTTCTCGGAATGACCTAAAAATCCTCGGAGACAAGTTTCATAAAATATAAAAAATACTGGCAAAATATGAAGACCAGGGGCCCCGCACCCTGTCCACGAGGGTGGGGGCGCGCCCACCCCGTCTAGGCGCACCCCCCTGTCTCGTGGTCCCCCTGCAGCTCCGCCGACCTCAACTCCAACTCCATATATTCCGTTTCGTGGAGAAAAAAAATCAGTGAGGAAGTTTCATCGCGTTTTACGATATGGAGCCGCCACCAAGCCCTAATCTCTCTCGGGAGGGCTGATCTAGAGTCCGTTCGGGGCTCCGGAGAGGGGGATTCGTTGCCGTCGTCATCATCAACCATCCTCCATCACCAATTTCATGATGCTCACCGCCGTGCGTGAGTAATTCCATCATAGGCTTGCTGGACGGTGATGTATTGGATGACATTTATCATGTAATCAAGTTAGTTTTGTTAGGGTTTGATCCCTAGTATCCACTATGTTCTGAGATTGATGTTGCTATGACTTTGCTATACTTAATTCTTGTCACTAGGGCCCGAGTGCCATGATTTCAGATCTGAACCTATTATGTTTTCATGAATATATGTGTGTTCTTGATCCTATCTTGCAAGTCTATAGTCACCTATTATGTGTTATGATCCGACAACCCCGAAGTGACAATAATCGGGATACTTCTCGGTGATGACCGTAGTTTGAGGAGTTCATGTAGTCACTATGTGTTAATGCTTTGGTCCGGTTCTCTATTAAAAGGAGGCCTTAATATCCCTTAGTTTCCGCTAGGACCCCGCTGCCACAGGAGGGTAGGACAAAAGATGTCATGCAAGTTCTTTTCCATAAGCACGTATGACTATACATGCCTACATTACATTGATGAGCTGGAGCTAGTTCTGTGTCACCCTATGTTATAGCTATTACATGAGGAATCGCATCCGACATAATCATCCATCACTGATCCAATGCCTACGAGCTTTGCATATACTCTGCTTCGCTTATTTACTTTTCTGTTGCTATTATTACAATCACTACAAAACCCAAAAATATTACTTTTGCTATCGTTACCTTTACTATCATACTACTTTGCTACTAACTACTTTGCTGCAGATACTAAGTTATCCAGGTGTGGTTGAATTGACAACTCAACTACTAATACTTAAGAATATTCTTTGGCTCCCCTTGTGTCGAATCAATAAATTTGGGTTGAATACTCTACCCTCGAAAGGTGTTGCGATCCCCTACACTTGTGGGTTATCAAGACTAATTTTTGGCGCCTTTGCCGGGGAGCATAGCTCTATTCTCTGAGTCACTTGGGATTTATATCTGCTGATCACTATGAAGAACTAGAAATATCAAAGAACTAAAAATTTTCCCTCAACTACGAGGGGAGGTAAGGAACTGCCATCTAGCACTGCACTAGATTCTCCTTCTGTTATGAATAAGCTTGCGACACCTAAACCTGCAATTGCTATGAATTCTGATATGTCGCATGATATTGATGATGCCACTTCTGCTATGCATGATACTTATGATGAAACTACTTCTATGCTTGATACTACTGTGCCAATAGGTAAATTTCTTGATGAACAACTTACTAAGGCTAGGGAGAATGAAATTATTGAAAATCAAATTATTGATGAAAGTGATGATGAAGGTTCTCCTCCTAATTATGAATTGCCTGTTGTTCCTGAGGGTTATTATATGGATGAAGAAACTGCTAGAGATTTTCTTGCTTGCAATGATAGATCATATCTTAAGAAATTGTTAGCTAAGCTGAAACAAAAGACTCAAAATGCAAGAATGAAACATGACCCTGCTTTTTCCACTTCACCTATCTTTGTTACTGATAAGGATTATGAATTCTCTATTAATCCTGAGATTATTACTTTAGTTAAATCTGATCCTTTCTATGGCATTGAATCAGAAACTGTTGCGGCACATCTAACCAAGTTAAATGATATAGCCACCCTATTTACTAATGATGAGAAGTCTCGCTATTATTATATCCTTAAGATATTTCTGTTCTCATTAAAGGGTGATGCTAAGACTTGGTTTAATTCTCTTGATCCTGGTTGTGTGCGTAGTCCCCAGGATATGATTTATTAGTTCTCAGCAAATATTTCCCTGCTCATAAGAAACAAGCTGCCTTGCGGGAAATATATAACTTTGTGCAAATCAAAGAAGAGAGTCTCCCACAAGCTTGGGGGAGGCTTCTCCGATTACTTAATGCTTTGCCTGATCATCCTCTTAGAAAAATGAAATACTTGATATCTTCTATAATGGACTAACTGATGCTTCCAAGGACTACTTAGATAGTTGTGCTGGTTGTGTTTTCAGGGAAAGAACAGTCGACCAAGCTGAATTACTATTGAATAATATGTTAACTAATGAAAATAATTGGACTCATCCTGAGCCAATTCCTGAGGCAATTCTTGAACCAATTGAGCCAACTCCTGACCCTATTCCTAAACCCACTCCAAAGAAGAGAGGTGTTCTATTTCTCAGTCCTAAAGATATGCAAGAGGCAAAGAAATCAATGAAAGAAAAAGGTATTAAAGTTGAAGACGTTAATAATTTACCTCCTATTGAAGAAATACATGGTCTTAATATACCGCCAGTTGAAGAACCACATTGTCTTGATAACCCGACACAGGTAGTAAAGGTAAATTCTCTCTATGGATATGATAAAGTTGAAATTCCCTCTAGTAAATTTCATAGCCCATGCTTAGATGAATTTGATGACTTTATGGCCAGACAAGAAAGTTTTAATGCTTATGTTGGTAGAGAATTAAAGAATAATGCTTATAATGTAGGACGCTTGAGTGATTATGTGGCTAGAGTTAAGGGTGAACTTAAACTCACTAGTAAACATGCTTCTATGGTTGCCACTCAAGATGAACAAGTACTTAAGGCTCAGAATGAATTGCTAGATGAATTAAATAATAAACATGACTTTGCTGTTAGAGTGGCTACTAGAACTGGTAAAATGGCTCAGGAACCTTTGTATCCTGAAGGCCACCCTAAGAGAATTGAACAAGATTCTCAGAATAATAATCTAGATGCTCCTAGTTCTTCTAAGAAGAAGAAAAAGAAAAATGACAGTACTTTGCATGCTTCTAGTGAACCTAATGTAGAAACACCCGAGAATCCTAATAATACTTCTATATCTGATGCTGAAACACAATCAGGAGATGAATATGAACCTGATGATAATGCTAATAATGATGTTCATGTAGATGCTCAACCTAGTAATAACAATGATATATAAATTGAACCTGTTGTTGATCTTGATAACCCACAATCAAGAAACCAACGTTATGATAAGAGATATTTTGTTGCTAGGAAGCATGGTAGAGAAAGAGAACCATGGGTTCAGAAACCCATGCCCTTTCCTCCTAAACCATCCATGACAAAGGATGATGAGGACTTTGAGCATTTTTCTGAAATGATTAGACCTATTTTCTTACGCGTGCTCTTAACTGATATGCTTAAAACAAACCCTTATGCTAAATATATGAAAGACATCATTACAAATAAAAGGAAAATACTTGAAGCTAATATTTCTACCATGCTCACTAACTATACCTTTAAGGATGGAATACCTAAGAAACTTGGTGATCCCGGAGTACCCACTATACCTTGCTCTATTAAAAGGAATTATGTTAAAACTCCTTTATGTGATTTAGGAGCCGGTATTAGTGTTATGCCTCTTTCTTTGTACCGTAGACTTGAATTAAGTAAGTTAACACCCACTGAGATATCCTTGCAAATGGCTGATAAATCAACTGCTATACCTGTCGGCATTTGTGAGGACGTGCCTATTGTTGTTGTGAACATTACTATCTTAATAGACTTTGTCATTCTTGATATTCCTGAGGACGACAGTATGTCGATTATCCTCGGTAGACCCTTTTTAAATACTACGGGTGCTGTTGTTGATTGCAACAAAGGCAATATCACCTTTCATGTTAATGGAAATGAGCATACAGTACATTTTCCAAGGAAACAACCTCAAGTTCACAGCTTAAATTCTATTGAGAAAAATCCATCAATCATTATTGGAGGTTTTGAATTTCCTCTCCCTACTATCAAGGAAAAGTATGATATTCTTATTGTTGGGGATGTTCATATCCCCGTTGAGGTAACTTAGTGTTATTCAAAATTTCTTCGATTTCGTGTTATTCGGAATGAGTTTGTTAACAAGACTTGATCAACCTTGTTAGTAGATTCATTTTGATGATCATGAGATGGATGAAACTAGAAGGCACAACCTTCTGTACCCTCTTTTTACTTTCTGTTATTTAAAATAAATAAAGCAAAAATAGTATTATCTGTCTGTTTTGTGAATTATCCATGCAATAAAAAAATATCCCAAAAATAGAAGTGCTCCAAATGCCCTGCAAATTTAGTATGATTTTTTATGGAATAATTGAGGATTTTAGGCACTGAAATCACTGCAGGATGGGCAAGCACTAGGCCACGAGAGTGGAGGGCATGCCCACACCCCCCGGGCATGCCCCCTGTCTCGTGGGCCCTTGGTGGACCCCCTCCACTTATGCCAACACCCACACACTCCATCTTCTTCCCAAAAAATCCCCATCCAGCTCAAGCATGAGTTCTAGCTATTTTTGCTGTGATTTTTGATCTCCTTGCTCAAAGCTCCATTCACAAAACTGCTTTGGGAGATTGTTGCTTGGTATGTGACTCCTCCATTGGTCCAATTAGTTTTTGTTCTAGTGCTTTATTCATTGCAAATCCTTGCTGTCTTGGTGACCATGTTCTTGAGCTTGCATGTTAAATTTATGAGGTTCCAAGTAATTCTAATGCATGAAAAAGGCTCTAGGCACTTGTAGGAGTAGTTGCTATCAATCTTGTTTAGTTTTATTCACTTTTTGTTTTGAAGTTGCTAAAATTTTAGAAATTTTCAGAAAATGTTAAAGAGAATTTTGAGGGGCTCTTCTAGCCAAGGCTCCCAGGAAAAACAAGCTAAAGAGAAGGAAAAGGACAAGTATAATCTTCCTCGCATAGCGGAAGTACGACCGCGTGAATGGCCATGCGATAATTTCTTGAGAGAAGCTGGAATTTATGAAGACTTTTACTCTTTGATTGAGAATGCAGGCCTGACCGATTTCCTCCACGACCGGATCGATCAGTATCTCTTACTTAAGAATACTTTCATGCAAAACTTTTATTATTATCCTAAGAAGTCACCGCCTTCAGTATCATTTCATTTATATGATGAATTCGGGGAAATGTCTTTACGTAATTTTTGCGCGGTATGTAGGATACCCTTTGAGGGAAAATTAGAGGAACCACATTGTAGGGATGTGGATGGCTTTGTTAACACTATCACTATAGGGGATCCAAAGAAGGGTTCCGATGCGAGAATCTCTAGCATACACTTTCCTGTTTTACACTACTTTGCCATATTTGCTAGTAGATGCTTGATTGGTCATGGAAATAGTGGAAACTTCAATGTTCCAGATATTATTATTCTATTCCATGCCTTGTTTGGTGATAATAGTTTTAGTATGGGTGTCTTTATTGCTAAACGGCTAAGCCTGAATCGTACAAAGGCCCCATCTTTGGAGGTATCTATGCTGCACGTCTTGCTAAACATTTTGAGATACCTATTAGGCACCATGAGGAAGAGGAGACAATTTTTCCTCCTTACGTTTTAGATTACAGGAGCATGGTAGCACAAGAGTTTATTGTTCATAATGATGATAAGATGCTCCTGTATAACTTGAGATTTAATAAGAAACGCAATGAGACTATTATTCTGCCTGCACCTCTGTTGTTTGATTTGACAGCAGATAATTATCTTGTCACACCGAAAGTGGTGTATGCTTATCGAGGCCAAGCATCCACTCCAGAACCTGAGCCCGAGTCGGAACCTTCACCGGACCCTTATCGTGCATCATCTTACCAATGGGATCCGGAGGAGACGACCAGCCAGTGGTATCCTGATTATACCCCTCAGTACACCAGCGAGAGTAGCTGCGGTCCGTGGCATTATACCAACTTAGGCCAAAAGCCTAAGCTTGGGGGAGTACATATTTCTCACTGACTTTAGATTCATGTTCACACACTATTCTAGTCGTCGGTGCTCATACTCTTTCATTGTATTGTCCATGCTAGTTTATTTTTGTTTTTCTAGTTTCCTTCTTGTGAGTTTGATAAACCTTAAGAAAAACCAAAAAAAATAGTTAGTTTAATTTCCATGCTTGTAGTAGAAATTAAAATGAAAACCCAAAAATATTTCTCGTTCTTTTACTTGTTGGGAGCTTTCTCGTTTAAATAGTTTTATTTTCTTTTTCTTTCCTTTGGGGGTCGAGAGTAGAAGACCATATTGAAAATGTTTAGTGGCTCTCATATGCATGATTGTTTATTTAACTTAGAGACCATATTACTTTGTCTTCTCTCTTGAGTTGAATGCTTGCAGATTCCAGCTTAGTCCAATGCACGTGCACTATTATTATTATACACATCATTCGGTCGTGCAAGTGAAAGGCAATAATGACGATATATGATGGACTAATTGAGATGAGAAAATCTGGTATGAACTCAACCTCTCTTGTTTTTGTAAATATGATGAGTTCATCGTTCTTGATTCAGCTTATTATGAAGTAAACATATTTGCAATGACATTTAGAGATTATAGTTGCTTGTGCCATGCTTGATTAGCTATGAGTTATAATGGTTTACCTTGCGTGCCAATATGCTATTAGAATGATTATGATGTGGTATGATGGGATGGTATCCTCCTTTGAATAAATTGAGTGACTCGACTTGGCACATGTTCACGCATGTAGTTGAAACAAAATCAACATAGCCTTCATGATATTTATGTTCATGGTGGATTATATCCTACTCATGCTTGTACTCAGTGTGAATTAATTTTAGTGCATGTTTATGACTATTGTCGCTCTCTTAGTTGGTCGCTTCCCAGTCTTTTGCTAGACTTCACCTGTACTAAACAGGAATACTGCTTGTGCATCAAAACTCCATAAACCCCAAAGTTATTCCATATGAGTCCACCATACCTTCCTATATGCGGTATCTACCTGCCGTTCCAAGTAAATTTGTATGTGCCAAACTCCAAACCTTCGAATGAAATTCTGTTTTGTATGCTCGAGCAGCTCATGTTTCAACTAGGGCTGCCTATATCTCCCATGCTAGGTGGGTTATTCTCAAGAGGAGTGGACTCTTCTCCTCATTCACGAGAAAGGGCCGGTAACCGGGATGCCCAGTCCCATGATCCAAAAAGATCAAAGCAAATCAATATAATTAAACAAAACTCCCCCAGGGCTGTTTTTAGTTGGAGGCACTCGTTGTTTCGAGCAAGCCATGGATTGATGCTTGTTGGTGGTGGGGGAGTATAAACTTTTACCATTCTGTTTGGGAACTGCCGATAATGCATGTAGTATGGAAGATACAGCCATCTCATAGTTGTTGCGCTGACAGTGAAAGTATGCCGCTCAAAATGTTATTCAATCTCTATTTTAAAATCGAGCTCTGGCACCTCTACAAATCCCTGCTTCCCTCTGCGAAGGGCCTATCTATTTACTTTTATGTTGAGTCATCACCTTCTTATTAAAAAGCACCCGCTGGAGAGCACACTGTTATTTTCATGTATTACTATTGGTTTATATTGGGTATGACTTGACTGGATCTCTTTTACCATGAATTACAATGTTTAGTTAGTCCGTGATCCTTAAAGGTGCTCTGCATTTATGTTTTGCGGTCTCAGAAAGGGCTAGTGAGATACCATTTTGTTATATCATGTTATGATTGTTTTGAGAAAGTGTTGTCATCTGAGTTTTATTATTATGGCTCGCTAGCTGATTATGCCATTGATATGAGTAATTGTGAGACTGAGGTGTTACTGTGAGTATGGTTAGTTCATAATATTTCTTGAAACCTGAATGCTGGCTTTGCATGTTTACAACAACAAGAGCAAACAGAGTTTGTAAAAGTTTTTCTTATCACTTTCAGTTTATCAACTGAATTGCTTGTGGACAAGCAAACGTTTAAGCTTGGGGGAGTTGATACATCTCCAACGTATCTACTTTTCCAAACACTTTTGCCCTTGTTTGGACTCTAACTTGCATGATTTGAATGAAACTAACCCGGACTGACGTTGTTTTTAGTAGGACTGCCATGATGTTGTTTTATGTGTAGAAAACAAAAGTTCTCGGAATGACCTGAAAATCCTCGGAGACAAGTTTCAGAAAATATAAAAAATACTGGCAAAAGATGAAGACCAGGGGGGCCACACCCTGTCCACGAGGGTGGGGGGCGCGCCCATCCCCTCTGGGCGTGCCCCCTGTCTCGTGGGCCCCTGCAACTCCGCCGACCTCAACTCCAACTCCATATATTCCGTTTTGCCGAGAAAAAAATCAGTGAGGAAGTTTCATCGCGTTTTACGATACGGAGCCGCCGCCAAGCCCTAATCTCTCTCGGGAGGGCTGATCCGGAGTCCGTTTGGGGCTCCGGAGAGGGGGATTCATCGCCATTGTCATCATCAACCATCCTCCATCACCAATTTCATGATGCTCACCGCCGTGCGTGAGTAATTCCATCGTAGGCTTGCTGGACAGTGAAGGGTTGGATGAGATTTATCATGTAATCAAGTTAGTTTTGTTAGGGTTTGATCCTAGTATCCACTATGTTCTGAGATTGATGTTGCTATGACTTTTCTATGCTTAATGGTTGTCACTAGGGCCCGAGTGCCATGATTTCAGATCTGAACCTATTATGTTTTCATGAATATATGTGTGTTCTTGATCCTATCTTGCAAGTCTATATTCACCTATTATGTGTTATGATCTGACAACCCCGAAGTGATAATAATCGTGATACTTCTCGGTGATGACCGTAGTTTGAGGAGTTCATGTATTCACTATGTGTTAATGCTTTGGTCTGGTTCTCTATTAAAAGGAGGCTTAATATCCCTTAGTTTCCGCTAGGACCTCGCTGCCACGGGAGGGTAGGACAAAAGATGTCATGCAAGTTCTTTTCCATAAGCACATATGACTATATTCGGAATACATGCCTACATTACATAGATGAGCTGGAGCTAGTTCTGTGTCACCCTATGTTATAGCTATTACATGAGGAATCGCATCCGACATAATCATCCATCACTGATCCAATTCCTACGAGCTTTTCATATACCGTGCTTCGCTTATTTACTTTTCTGTTGCTATTATTACAATCACTACAAAACCCAAAAATATTACTTTTCCTATCATTACCTTTACTATCATACTACTTTGCTACTAAATACTTTGCTGCAGATACTAAGTTATCCAGGTGTGGTTGAATTGACAACTCAACTGCTAATACTTAAGAATATTCTTTGGCTCCCCTTGTGTCGAATCAATAATTTTGGGTTGAATACTCTACCCTCGAAAGCTGTTGCGATCCCCTACACTTGTGGGTTATCACCCCATGGGGGCTGGTCTTCATCTCACGCAGGAGAAGTAACTACAGGGCCCTACGGTGTTGCCGACGATGCCGGGCGGCAGCCGCAGCTGCACTACTACCTCGGCGGGAGCTTGGAGGCACGTAGCTGTCGTCGCTCGATTCCGGAGAATCGCTGGGCTCGGGGGAGTCGCTGGATTCCCAGGAGTCGTCGCTGCTACCGGACGAGGCGCTAAAGGGGACGGCGGCAGGACCAGCGCCCGTTGCACGTCTCCCGAGCCATCTCCTCCGGGGCAGCACTCCAGCCGCTCACCCTCCTCGTTGAAGACCTTGAAGAACAAGGTGGATGCGTTGTCGTACTTGAAGTGGATCGCCAGATCTCCTTCTATGCGACAAGCTCAGGCGACCTCGCCCCATCCTTGCGTCATGAAGACATCTCCAGGCGGCACCACCTCTACTTCAGCTCCGGTCGCTGGGCTGCGGCATCCGGCGTGTTGAAGCCACAGCTCGACTGGTCCCCTCGGAGGCAGCTTGCCGGTGAAGAATCGTGGGAGTCGGATCCAGAAGTTCGGGGGCGTTGCCGCCCACACCACAAACTCGCGTGAGCTATCCTCGGCATGGGTTCATGGTGCGGATGGCATGGCAATGGCGGCCCTGCCACCATCGCTAGAGGGCGCCTGACGGTGCACTCCCTCACCCTGAGCCTGGGCGTATACAGGGAGGGGAAAACCAGGCGGAGGCCTTGACTGCCAAGGCCTGGTCACCTCTCGCCTTGTGCTGGCATCATAGGGGAGACGGAGCCGTTTCTTCGGTGGAAGGGAATCAGGCCCCTCCCTGGGGGCCTTCCCCTTCTCGGCCGTGGAATGCCTTATGATCGGCGCCATGAAGGCAGGACGGAAGAGAAGCAGGGAAGATGGGAGCAAGATGAAGGAAAGATGAGCAGGGGTTCCACCCGCTCGCATACTTATAGCCAGGAGAAGGTAAATCGTCGGCCTCTCACGATTTCTAGTAATGATGATCCACCCTGCATGCAGCATGCAGTTTTCAAATCGAGCAGTTGCCGAGGTAACATGGGGAAGCGGAGTCACCCACGTCCCATCAATCGCCACGCGTCATCAAGGCCGCAAGAAGTTAGTTCCCTTGGCGCTCCACACTTGCCCCTTGGCTTCGCCTACATGGTCCCGGTTCGAGCCGGGCTTGCCACCTATAATGGTGGAGAGCAAGCGAAGAGCACCACCAATCCCTCCAAAGGAGAGCGGGTATGCCTTGTCCCTTATTTGATAAGAGGGCTCGGATTTCCAATTCATCCGTTTCTCCGAGAGCTCCTGGAGTTCTACGGCCTCCAGTTGCACAACCTTACGCTTGCCTCCATACTACATATTGCGGGCTTCGTAGCCCTTTGCGAGCTGTTTTTCGGCATCGAGGCTCATTTCGCGCTGTGGAAGAAGCTGTTCTGCCTTGTGCCCCGTTCTCAGGAGGGGTCGATATATCAAGTGGGCGGAGCCAAACTATGGCGCATCGTCGGGACCGGATATCTATCCGGAACCCCAAAGAAGGTGTCCGAAGACTGGCCTTTAGAATGGTTTTATATAGAAGATGCCCCCCTGCCGGACCCTGTTCGGGTCGGCCTCCCTGAGTTTGATAATGCTCCTTTGAAGAAGCGCCTAAGCTGGCGTCCACGGAGCCCTCAGAAGGAAAATGACAAGGACGTCCTTTACTTGATGAACTGGATAAGGTTGTTAACTCATTCCGGACTGACCATGATCGAGGTCATGGCCACATGCATTATGTGGGGGGTGCAGCCACCTCAGTATAGAGGCCACCCCATGTGGGATTTCAACGGGGAGGACGACGCCACCCGGTGCGGCCGTAAGGAGCCGGAATCGGCTGCCGCTCTAATAAAGATCTTGTCCGCTTTGTACAAGGGAGAAGAGGAGGAATTCCTCCGTGTCAACCCACGGGGCGGATTTTCTATGTACAATCCTCCAAGCTGGGTAAGCGGACACTTTCACTCGCCCATCCGTTTCATATTCCCATAGTTAAGTATTCAGTCTAGCAATTTCAACACAGGAGCTACGCCAGGCTGTAAAGGAGATAAACAGCCCTCCTCCACAACCCGAGGACCCGGAATGGTCCTTCGACCCGGACTCCCAAGAGGACCCAGACTTATTTGTGGAGCTGATCGATGGGGTGTTTCATCAATTGAGCAAGGACAACACCTTAGTGGCCATTACGGCTGATTATCCCAGACTACTTCCAGCCTCACAAGTAACCGAGACCGAAGTCCCAGTACTTTTAAGATGATCCACCCGTGCTTATTTTTTATCACCATATACCAATGGCGTTTTTGCAGGGGAAGTCCTTGAGGCGGAGGGCCGAGCCTGCGGTGGCTAGCCAACAAGGGGCATCAAGGCCCAGCAGGCTGAAAAGAAGTGCGGTCCGGATTGAGATGCCGGCGCAACGGTATGTCGTGCCATTTTATTCCCAGGTTTTATTCCCTCAAGGCATACTAACGCTCGTGCTTTCTTCAGGAAAAAGAGCGCTCACCGGACTATATCCGGAGAGGTTTCCAATCGCGCCTCCACCAGCCAGGCTCCAAGGCTGGGTCCGGAAGCGGAGGCGAACATGAGGCGCACACCGGACGCTCCTCCGACAGAGGATGCGGACGGGCTGTCTGCCACCAATTCCGAGGTGGAGAGTGCCATGAACCATAGGCGTCGCCGGACAATTCTTTGTGACGCTTGTTTCTCCCAAGAGGCATTGGATGCCTTTAATACGGGAGATGCGTACCTCTGTGCGGCTCAAAATGGTCTAGCCAGAGCCACAGAGCAGTATGTAAAAGACATACGGGTGAGAAAATTTGATGGTTATATAGGTCAGTAGCCCCCGAGACTTGAAATAGTTAGAATAACCGATATAAGGATCATTTGTTATGCAGGATCTAACAGAAAAGAATACCCAACTGTCCCAGGAGCTGGAAGAGTGCAAAGCCCAACTTGAGGCCGCACTAGCCGCGGCAGGGGAGGCCAAGGAGACCCCCTCTGGTAATATATGCTTTGAAAGATAAGTATGATGTGAAGTGCGACGTGTGTGCAAATCTGACAATAACATTGCAGATGGCGCCAGAGTGGATCCGGACAAGCAACAACTCTTGCGCCGGTTAAAGGCCGGCGAGAGCGTGCTTATGAGGGTTAGGCAAGAGAAGAATAATCTCCAAGATGCCAAGACCCAGCTGGGCGAGGAACTAAAGGATGCTCATGCTCAGCTGTCGGACTCCGTGAAGGAGAATCGGCGGCTTCGACGCGTAATTTTTATTAAGTGCTTGAACGAACTTTGAAAAAGAGTTCGGCGAGGAAGTCGATTGACAGAGTTATGTCTGGAGGTATGCTGACATGTCGGCCTGCAGAGGAAATGCCCGGTTCTACGAGTGACCTTCTTCCCGAGCTCTTACAACTGCACGAACGAGTTCGGCAGGTAATGCAAGGCGTCGTCCAGGCCTTGTGGCCATCTGTCTCCATGCTCAAAGGCCTTGGAGAGCTTGCAAAGAAGCTGAAGGGAGCGCGGCGGCGCTTCCGATTATGTAAGATATCAGCCTGCCGTCAAGGCGCCAGGGAGGCCTGGGCCATGGTAAAGACGCGGTACACGAAGGCTGACCCAAACCACATGGCCAAGGTCGGACCTATGGGGCCTGATGGGAAGGAGATCCCTGTGAGTTTAATGTACGGCCAGGTAGAGTTGGCTGCCAAATATTCCCAACAGGACTGTAAACTAGACAGCCTGTTGGATGGTATTGAAGAGGAATATACCCAGTCAAATTGACTATGTAATTTAAGATGACATGTAAAATGCCTTCTAGCCGGATTGTAGATCGTTTGTCATGGCGGACCTTTTCGCTTCAACCTCGGGACCCGATAGTCCGGAGTGTGTCCAAATACCCTCTCAGTTATGTAAGAACCGGGGCATGCGTGGAGACCAAACGTAGGGGTCATTAGTGCTTGAACAGACAAGTGCCCAACTAGTTATGTTATATTACATGGTTAGTAAGAAACATCTTCCAGGGAGAATAGTTCCGTTAGGGGTTCCTTTCCCTGGGAGGCATGCCCTAAAGTGCATGTCCGGACTGTGAAAAAAGCAGAAAAGCATCTGGGGGCGGATAAATACGAGTGAGAAATCATCTTTAGTTCACCGACCGAATATTCCCTTAAGAACGCTAGCTTTCGGCTTCACCCAGTCTGAGGTACACATCCGGCTGACTCGGCAGTAACAATCGCAGAGGTGCTCCCTTTACCGCCTAGCCGAACAATCGGGAATGTAGGGGTAAGCACAGGAGCCCGGCAACCCAGCTTGGCCAAAACTTAAGTCATATAGATGCATATAATGGTGAATAAAAGGTACATGCGGAAGTGTGACACATGTGTTGGGCATGAGGCCCGTATAAACAAGCTTCTGTTAAAGAAGCCCCCAGGTATAATGAGCGCGGATAGCGCGTCAATTGTGTGCGAACAAGGCGCGAATGAGCCCTTAAAGGCTGTAAGAGAAAAGGAGGGAGAAGGAGAGAAATACAAGACAGCTAATGTGTAAAAAATAGACAGAGGTAGGAGACGAACACAGAGTCCGGCGCTAGGCGTAGAATCTTCGGAGACGGGCTGCGTTCCATGAGTTCGGCTCGAGTCGGTTATCCGATGCGTCTCGCAGACGGTACGTTCCACCAGTCAGGACTTGGTCAATAATGAAGGGACCTTCGCATTTGGGCTTGAGTTTGTCCTTTTTCTTGTCCGGCAGGCATAGAACTAACTCGCCAACATTGTAAATTTTGGCCCGTACTTCTCTGCTTTGATATCTTTGAGCCTGCTGTTGATAGAATGCGGAGTGGGCTTTTGCCACATCATGCTCCTCCTCCAAGGTGTCCAAACTATCCTGCCGATCGAGTTCGGCTTCTCTTTCTTTGTACATGCACACGCGAGGTGAGTCATGAATTATGTCGCAGGGCAGAACTGCCTCTGTGCCGTATACCATAAAGAATGGTGTGAATCCGGTGGTGCGATTCGGCGTGGTCCACAGCCCCTAGAGTACGGAGTCGAGCTCCTCTACCCAGTGCATGTAAGATTCCTTGAGGGACCGCACTAATCTAGGTTTGATGCTGCTCATGATTAGACCATTTGCTCGCTCAACTTGACCGTTAGTTTGTGGGTGATAGACTGAAGCGTAGTCGAGCTTGATGCCCATGTTTTTGCACCAGAGTTTGACCTCATCGGTCGTAAAGTTCGTGCCGTTATTAGTGATGATGTTGTGGGGGACGCCGTAACGGTGTACGACGCCTGATATGAAGTCTATCACCGGTCCGGATTCGGCCGTCTTAACAGGCTTAGCCTCTATCCATTTGGTGAATTTGTCCATCATGAGCAGTAGGTATTTTTGCTTGTGGGTTCCTCCTTTTAGGGGTCCAACCATGTCAAGCCCCCAGACCACAAAGGGCCAGGTGATGGGTATAGTTTGGAGGGCGGTGGGTGGCATATGGCTTTGGTTAGCAAAGAGTTGGCAACCGACACATCGTTGTACTAAGTCCTGAGCATCTGCCCGGGCCGTCGGCCAATAAAATCCCGTACGGAAGGCCTTGCTTACAAGGGCCCGGGCTGCAGCGTGGTGCCCACTGAGTCCGGCATGAATTTCAGCCAGAAGATTCCGCCCTTCTTGTTCGGAGATACACCTTTGAAGGACTCCGGTGGTGCTTTTCTTATAAAGCTCTCCTTCATGGACTTTATAGGCTTTAGATCGCCGCACTATGCAACGTGCCTCATTTTGGTCCTCGGGGAGTTCCTGCCTAGTTAGGTAGGCTAGGAATGGTTCTGTCCACGGGGCAACGACTGCCATTATTACGTGGGCTGAGGATGTTACTTCGTTGGCGTAGCCTCCCGTTGTGTCAGAATGTTCGGTGTCGGGCGGTGCGGTTGGGTCCGGGCTGTTATTTCCGGATTCCCCTTCCCATAATACGGATGGCTTGAATAGCCTGTCCAAGAAAATGTTGGGGGGGACTGCATCGCGCTTTGCACCGATGTGTGCCAAGATGTCTGCTGCCTGATTGTTTTCCCGGGCTATATGGTGAAATTCGAGCCCCTCGAACCGAGCTGACATTTTTGGGACGGCGTTGCGATAACTCATATTCGGTTGCGTTGTTGGAGTCCGTATACATTATCTGGAGTACATATGTATCTCCTGTTGGGGACATCAGAACGACGCCAGCCCCCAGACCAGCTAACATTTCGGAGCCGTCGAAGTGCATGATCCAGTTGGAATATGTGCCGTACTCTTTAGGGAGTTCGGCTTCAGTCCATTCAGCGACGAAGTCGGCCAAAACTTGCGACTTAATAGCTCGCCGTGGCTTATAGGTTATGTCGAACGGGAGGAGCTCAATGGCCCATTTGGCAATCCAGCCCGTCGCGTCGCGGTTGTTTATAATATCGTTAAGAGGTACTTCGGAGGCTACTGTTATCGTACACTCTTGAAAGTAGTGTCGCAGCTTCCGGGATGCCATAAACACCGCGTACGCTATCTTTTGATAATGCAGGTACCGTGACTTGCATGGAGTGAGGACAGTGGACTCGTAGTAAACTGGTTTTTGAAGGGGGGAATTTGTGTCCGTCCGTTTCTCATTCGACGACGAGCACTGCGCTTACAACTTGATACGTTGCCGCAATGTATAATAGCATTGCTTCACCGATGTTGGGTGCGGCCAGGACCGGGTTTGTTGCCAATATGGCTTTTATTTCTTCGAGTCTGGCCATGGCGGCATCCGTCCACTCAAAGTGTTCGGTGCGCCGGAGGAGGCGATAAAGGGGTAATGCCTTTTCTCCCAAGCGGGAGATAAAGCGGCTTAGAGCCGCGACGCATCCAGTCAATTTTTGTATTTGTTTGAGGTTCTTTGGAATATCCAATTGTGACAGAGCTCGGATCTTGGCTGGGTTTGCTTCAATTCCTCTACCGGATACAATGAAGCCCAAGAGCTTTCCGGCTGGTACGCCGAAAACACATTTTTCCGGGTTAAGCTTGATGTCATATGTTCGGAGGTTATCGAATGTGAGGCTCAAGTCGTCTACTAGAGTTTCGACATGCTTGGTTTTAACGACCACGTCATCTATGTATGCCTCCACTGTTTTGCCGATCTGGTTTGCCAAACATGTCTGAATCATGCACTGATATGTTGCGCCGGCATTTTTGAGCCCGAAGGGCATTGTGATGAAGCAGAATGGGTCGTATGGGGTGATGAATGCCATTGCGGCTTGGTCTGGCTCTGCCATCTTAATTTGATGGTAGCCAGAGTATGTGTCGAGGAAACACAATGAATCATGTCCTACGGTAGCATCGATAATCTGATCGATGCGGGGGAGGGGGAAGGGATCCTTTGGGCAAGCCTTATCGAGGTGCTTGAAATCGACGCATAGGCGCCAAGATTTGTCCTTCTTTGGTACCATCACTAGGTTTGCTAGCCAGTCCGGATGTTTTATATCTCTGATGAATCTGGCCTCCGGTAGTTTGGCTAGCTCCTCTCCCATGGCTTATCTCTTAGGTTCGGAGAAACACCAAAGAGCTTGCTTGACAGGCTTGAATCCTTTTAGGATGTTTAGGCTGTGCTCGGCCAGCCTGCGTGGGATTCCTGGCATGTCTGAAGGGTGCCAGGCAAAAATGTCCCAATTTTCGCGTAGGAATTCTCATAGTGCAGCGTCTACATCAGGGTTTAATTGCGCCCCGATGGAGGCCGTTTTTGTAGGGTCCGTTGGATGGACTTGGAATTTGACTATTCGTCTGCCGGTTTAAAGGAGGTGGACTTGGATCTTTTATCGAGTATCACGTCGTCCCTGTTCACCGTGGAGCGCAGCGCAGTCAGTTCCTCGGCCGCTAGGGCTTCGGATAGTGCCTCAAGGGCCAATGCAGCTGTCTTATTTTTGGCGCGGAGTGCTATGTCCAGGTCACTAGCAAGAGTGATGATTCCGTTGGGTCCGGGCATTTTGAGCTTCATGTACCCGTAATGGGGTATAGCTTGAAAAATTGTGAATACCTCTCGCCCTAGTAGAGCGTGGTATCCACTGCTGAACGGGGCCACTTGAAACGTGACCTCCTCGGACCTGTAATTATCCGGCGTGTCGAACAGCACATCCAGTGTGATTTTTCCTATACAGCATGCTTCCTGACTGGGGATTATTCCTCTAAAGGTTGTGTTGCTTCGCTCAATGCGGCGCCAGTCTATTTCCATTTTTCGAAGGGTTTCCTCATAAATGAGGTTCAATCCGCTGCCACCGTCCATGAGTACCTTGGTAAGGCGAAAGCCGTCCACTATTGGACTGAGGACCAATGCGGCTGGTGCTCGGGCTGTTCGGACTTTAGGTTCATCACTGGCATTAAAGGTAATAGCTGTGTCGCTCCATGGGTTTATTGTTGTTACTTGGTAGACTTCAGCAAGGCTACGGAGTGTTCGTTTCCGCATATTATTTGATGCGAAAGCCTCGAAGATTGTTAATACCGTACTGGTATCCCTGGGCTGGTGCTCTATGAATTCTGGAGCTAGAAGCTCCTCGCCACTTCTGGCCACCTGCCGGAGTATCCAACATGCTCTAAGGCTATGAGTTGGTGTGGCGCCCTCGGTACTATGAATTTTACAGGGTCCATTGAGCCATCCCTCTAGTACGGTTCCATGCCCTATAGAGGGTTTTTGCATTTTGGTGTTTAACCCAGGTGCCTGGAAATAATGCACCCTTTTATTCTGGACTGGGGTTGTATTCAGGGCCGGATTGTCCCAGAATTTTATTTCGGTTTTCCAGGCGGTTTCCATCGCACAGTACTTTCGTACTATGGATGCCAAGTCGGTGAAGCATGTAATTTCACGGCGACTTATGGCATTGAGGATTCCGTTGTCCGTGCAATTATTGCAGAAGAATGAAATTGCATCCTCCTCGCGGCAGTCCTCTATCCCGTTCATAACTAGGAGGAATCTGGCCCAGTAATGGTGTACTGTTTCCGCGGGCTCTTGCCAAATTTGGGATAGATCCCTTATCTTTGGGTGGGCGGGTGGGATTAAATCCAGAACCTCGCCCAATCTGAGACTCAGGGGCAAAGGAGTTTCCGAACTCGGAAGCTTGGGTTCTTGGATGTTTTCCAATGAATCTAGCCCGCTGCCTGACTTTAGGTTCAGGGCTTGAGTGACGTCCTCCCCTCCGCGGGTATCCGGCTTGGAGGGATCGGGAATCCGGACATAACTAGTCCTTAAGATAGATGAAGACTTGTCGCATTGTTCCTCCACCACTGCGACGTGTAGGGTGACCTGGGGAGAGTTAATCTCTCTTGGATCGGGTTTAAGCCCAATCTGATCGTAGTCTGTAGCGACTCCCAGGGCGGCGATGCAATCCAAGAGCTCGTTTAAGGAAGAGAGCTCCATCGGATCTAACTGCTCGGCGAGTTCCGAGTTGACGTGGAGATTGCTTTCGATGACCCGAGAAGTCATCGTCGGCGAGGCGGCCGAACAGGCGGTCATAAGAAAACCGCCTAGCCGGAGAGTTGGCCGATAGACAAAGCTCCTTTAGGAACAGCGCCGTCTTTAAAGACGGGATGCGGCATCCTTCCTGATGGCGACGGCACAGCGGAACTCTCAATGAAAGCACCAATGTCGGTGTCAAAACCGGCGGATCTCGGGTAGGGGGTCCCGAACTGTGCGTCTAGGCGGATGGTAACAGGAGAAAAGGGACACGATGTTTTTACCCAGGTTCGGGCCCTCTCGATGGAGGTAAAACCCTACTCCTGCTTGATTAATATTGATGATGTGGGTAGTACAAGAGTAAATCTACCACGAGATCAGAGAGGCTAAACCCTAGAAGCTAGCCTATGGTATGATTGTTGTTCATCCTACGGAATAAAACCCTCCGGTTTATATAGACACCGGAGAGGGCTAGGGTTACACAAAGTCGGTTACAATGGGAGGAGATCTACATATCAGTATCGCCAAGCTTGCCTTCCATGCCAAGGAAAGTCCCATCCAGCATGGGACAAAGTCTTCAATCTTGTATCTTCATAGTCCAGGAGTCCTGCCGAAGGTTATAGTTCGGCTATCCGGACACCCCCTAATCCGAGACTCCCTCAACGACCAAGGCCAGGCGGGCTCCAGGCGAGCGCAGAGCATAGGTTTCCTCTTCGGTGCAAGGGAGGCAAGCCACAAGTGCAGGGTCCCGAGGAATCAGCCAAAGGTTTCCATTCTGGTGCAACAAGACCAAAACCGCCAGGACGGCAGGATGGAGGTCGTCACCGAGCCCACTGCAGCATCACGACCAGAGGCATTTTGCAGGCAAAGACTACTTTTGTCAGGATAGGTTGTACTTCTTGTCCCCTTTCAAATCCCGCCGTTGTGGAAACCCTTCCCGCTCGTATTTGGGAAGAGGACCAACGCCACTATATATAGGACCTAGCCACCACCATAGAGGAGGGACGGATCCATTCGGACCAAAACCACCACGCTAGCTCAAGAACACCTCACCTCCTGAGGCGTGTTCATCCTGTGTACTTGTTCACCCATAGCCCCTCGAGGCAATCCACCACACCACACTGGAGTAGGGTATTACACCACAATGGTGGCCTGAACCAGTATAAATCTTTGTGTCTCTGTGTCTCTTTGAGCTCGACGTGTTAGGCCTAGTGAGATCGCGAGTAGATAGGCTGGGCAGGTTGAGATCTCCGCACGCACCCCAGAGTTCGAACCTTTCACGGGTTGCCAGATCCCGAACCTTTCATGGGTTCGAACCTCCGGAGGCCTGGCCCCGCTAGATGCTCAGTAGTCTTGGGCTTCTGGCCCTTGGAAGGAGCCGCTACGGTGCTGGTGCAGCCCCAAACTCCAGAGGCTGGTTCTCCCAACGCCCGGGATGATGGCTACAGAATGGTTGCTAATGAGGAGGGGCCCACCAATGGCCCAGGGGCTGCGATCCAGGAAGTGGCGCCCGGTGCCCCTGTCCTTGGGACCCCTCATCCTGATACCACACCAGGCGCTTCCCCTCTTGAGGATTGCCCGCCTAGGTCTGGTCGGCACCGTCTATGCCTTGAGTCGCTTCTGAAGAGGAAGAGGTCCCCGTGCCGCGACGACGGCACCCGTCGGCTGCTTAGGCCAAGGAGATTCGTGGCTGTGGATGAGTAGGTACCCTTGCTCTTGACCTTCAAATGTGCCGCGCTGTCTCATGGTTGTGATTTTGCAGGTCCCTCACGAAGGAGAAAGCTTGGGAGGCCGGCACCCCCATGGGCCCCAGCTTGACAGACACGCGCAGCCCCCAGAGCCCCGATCCTGCGCGGGGTGTGAGACCAACTCCAGCCAACACGGCACCGCAAGGGTGCCCCGGGTCCTCCTGCGGGATAGAGGGTGCACCAGTGATCCTTCCTCTTGTTATTGCCAATGGGGGAGCGCGCCTTGGGAAACCTTCGTCTTCGAGCTGTGGGGCCACACCAGCCAGCCCCCGGCCATCGACTGGTGGGGCATTTGGTGCCTCCCAAATAGCCACCGGGGCCGACACAGGTCTTGGTGACGATCTCGGGCTTTCTCGCGGCCGTAGCATGGTGCGCTTTGGGATCTTTGGTGAAGCGATGCGTGCGATGGTCCATCTTGGCGGGGAGCTTTCCAATATGGACACCAAGCTTGAGGCAGAGGTACGCCGCTTGGAGGATGAGTGGCAGCGGCTGAAGGTGGCCATCAACCTGGGGAAGCTTCAGCGTGATGAAGCCGAAGCGCGTGTGGCAGCCTCGCTCACGGCTTCCCGTGAGGCACGCGCCCGTGCCATGGAAGAGGCTGAGGCAGCCGACCGCCATCGTGAGGCGGCTGAGGAGCGGGAGCGAGGTCTTCTGTCTTCACTTGCGGCCCTGCAGGATGAAATCGAGGAGCATCGCGCCCTGCTGGCCTCCTCACCAGGCGAGGTGGCCCTTGCGGAGACGGAACTCCTGAGGTGCCATGAGGACTTGGCGCTGGAGGTCGTGGAACATAGCTTGGCGTTGGAGAGGATGGAGGTGAGGAAGTGTCAAGACACCATTGCTGAGGACGCCATCGCTGCTCGAGAAGCCCAGGTCCAGGCGGAGGTGGAGAAGAGGGTGGTGAAGGCACGTGCCGAGCTGGATGGAAGGCATCACCTAGACCTGGAGCTGCTTAAGGTGGAGTTCGAGGGCCGGACCTCCGTCCTGAGGACTGAGTTGCAGTCTGCGGAGCAGCGTGATATGTCTCCAACGTATCTATAATTTATGAAGCATTCATGCTATTATATTATCTGTTTTGAATGATTATGGGCTTTATTATACACTTTGATATTACTTTTGGGACTAACCTATTAACCGGAGGCCCAGCCCATATTGCTGTTTTATTGCCTGTTTCAGTATTTCAAAGAAAAGGAATATCAAACGGAGTCCAAATAGAACGAAACCTTCGGCAACGTGATTTTTGGGAAGATTATGATCCAGGAGACTTGAAGTGCAAGTCGGGGGGTCATCGAGGAAGCCACGAGACAGGGGGGCGCGCCCAGCCCCGCTAGGCGCACCCTACCCTCTCGTGTGCCCCTTGAGGCTCACCCAACCGACTTCTTTCGCCTATATAAGCCTACGTACCCTAAAAACATCGAATATCAAGATAGATCAGGAGTTCCTCCGTCGCAAGCCTTTGTAGCCACCAAAAACCTCTTGGGAGCCCGTTCCAGCACCATTCCGGAGGGGGAACCCATCACCGGTGGCCATCTTCATCATCCCGGCGCTATCCATGACGAGGAGGGAGTAGTTCACCCTCAAGGCTAAGGGTATGTACCAGTAGCTATGTGTTTGATCTCTCTCTCTCTCATGTTCTCTCTCGTGCTCCCTCTAGGGCATGATCTTGATGTATCGCGAGCTTTGCTATTATAGTTGGATCTTATGATGTTTCTTCCCCCTCTACTCTCTTGTGATGAATTGAGTTTTCCCTTTGAAGTTATCTTATTGGATTGAGTCTTTAATGATTTGAGAACACTTGATGTATGTCTTGCCGTGATTATCTATGGTGACAATGGGATATCATGTGCCACTTGATGTATGTTTTGGTGACCAACTTACGGGTTCCGCCCATGAACCTATGCATAGGGGTTGGCACACGTTCTTGACTCTCCGGTAGAAACTTTGGGGCACTCTTTGAAGTACTTTGTGTTGGTTGACTATATGAATCTGAGATTGTGTGATGCATATCGTATAATCATGCCCATGGATACTTGAGGTGACAATGGAGTATCTAGGTGACATTAGGGTTTTGGTTGGCTTGTGTCTTAAGGTGTTATTCTAGTACGAACTCTTGAATAGATTGATCCAAAAGAATAACTTTGAGGTGGTTTCGTACCCTACCATAATCTCTTCGTTTGTTCTCCGCTATTAGTGGCTTTGGAGTGACTCTTTGTTGCATGTTGAGGTATTGTTATATGATCTATCTATGTTATTAATTATTGTTGAGAGAACTTGCACTAGTGAAAGTATGAACCCTTTGCCTTGTTTCCTACCATTGCAATACCGTTTACGCTCACTTTTATCGCTTGCTACCTTGCTGTTTTTATAATTTCAGATTACAAATACTTTTATGTACCATCCATATTGCACTTGTATCACCATCTCTTTGCCGAACTAGTGCACCTATACAATTTACCATTGTATTGGGTGTGTTGGGGACACAAGAGACTCTTTGTTATTTTGTTGCAGGGTTGTTTGAGAGAGACCATCTTCATCCTACGCCTCCTACGGATTGATAAACCTTAGGTCATCCACTTGAGGGAAATTTTCTACTGTCCTACAAACCTGTGCACTTGCAGGCCCAACAACGTCTACGAGAAGAAGGTTGTGTCGTAGACATCAAGCTCTTTTCTGGCGCCGTTGCCGGGGAGGTGAGTGCTTGAAGGTATATCTTTAGATCTTGCAATAAAATCTTTTTGTTTCTTGTTTTTATCACTAGTTTAGTTTATAAAAGAAAATTTCAAAAAAATGGAATTGAGTTTGTCTCATACGCTTCATCTTTTTAATATCTTTCGTGAGTATGATGGAAAGGAAATTGTGCTCAAGTGCTAGAGGAAGAATGCATTAGAATGTTTGGTACTAGATATTTGTATGATGAGCATGATTGCAATGTTGTTAGTATGAATTCCTTGGATATCCATGATGCTAATGATATGCAAAGCCATAAGCTTCGGGATGCTATGTTTGATGAATATGATATTTTTTGTCCCCCAAGTTTTGATGAGAATATTTATTATGATGAAAGCATGCCTCCTATTTATGATGATTATATTGATGAAAGTGGGTTTGGAAGAGTGTAAACTTTAGGAAGTAGTGATCCCACTATTTTGGAGGATGTTGAATCTTATTTTGATGAACATGAAATTGGATTTGGAAGAGTGTCAACTTTATTTAGTGATGATTCCACTATTTCGGAAGAGGTTCCAATTGATTATGAGAACAAAGTTGCTATCTATGATGATTATTGTGATGACTTGTATTCTATTAAGAATAATGATAGCAATGAAACTTTTCATCATGATTTTAGTTTTCAATTGGATTATGCCTCACATGATAATTATTTTGTTGAGTTTGCTCCCTACCATTCCGAATGAGAAGAATTTTGATTATGTGGAGAGTGATAAATTTTCTATGCTTGTAGATCATGAAAATAATGCTTTAGGATCTGGTCATATTGTTGAATTCATTCATAATGCTACTGAAAATTATTATGAGAGAGGATCATATGCTTGTAGGAATTGCAATAATATCAAGTTTCCTCTCGATGTGCTTAAAATTTTGAAGCTATACTTGTTTTACCTTCCTATGCTAATTGATTATTGTTCCCATAAGTTGTTTGCTCACAAAATCCCTATGCATAGGAAGTGGGTTAGGCTTAAATGTGCTAGTCATATTCTTCATGATGCTCTCTTTATGTTTCAATTCTTATCCTTTATGTGAGCATCATTGCCATCATCATGCCTAGCTAAAAAGGCATTAAAGAAAAGCGCTTGTTGGGAGACAACCTAATATTAATACTTGCTGTTTTTGTGTGTACACATGATTATGCTACTGTAGTAATCATGTTTCATAGATTTTGTTTCAATAAAGTGCCAAGTAGGACCTTTGGGAAGACTTGGGTGAAGTCTTTATGATCTTGCTGTAAAAAACAGAAAGTTTGCGCTCACGAGATCAGCTGCCATTTCTTTTACCAGAGAGTGCTTTTAGGTTGATTATTTTTGCATATGATTAATAGACAAATCTCTCAGGTCCACCAATTTATTTCAGAATTGTTGGAGTTCCAGAAGTATACTTTGATATAGATTACTACAGACTGTTCTGTTTATGACAGATTCTGTTTTCATTGTGTTGTTTGCTTATTTTGATGAATCTATGGCTAGTATGTAAGGGTATGAACCATAGAGAAGTTGAAATACAGTAGGTTTAACACCAATATGAATTTAGAATGAGTTCATTACATTACCTAAGTGGTGATTTATTTTCTTATACTAACGGAGCTTACGAGTTTTGTTTTGAGTTTTGTGTGGTTGAAGTTTTCAAGTTTTGGGTAAAGATTCGATGGACTATGGAATAAGGAGTGGTAAGAGCCTAAGCTTGGGTATGCCCAAGGCACCCCAAGGTAATATTCATGGACAACCAAGCAACTAAGCTTGGGGATGCCCCGGAAGGCATCCCCTCTTTCGTCTTCGTTCATCGGTAACTTTACTTGGAACTATATTTTTATTCACCACATGATATGTGTTTTGCTTGGAGTGTCATTTTATTTTGTTAGTATTTGTTTTCTGTTATTTAGGATAATGTTTTGCATCTTTATTTTCAATAAAAATGTCAAGGATAGCCTTTACCATGCTTATTTTGCTAGTATACATGTTGCTGTTTCAAAACAGAAAGTTTACCACTGTTGCAAAAAATCCCTAGAAAAGTAAGAGAGTGATATAATGTTGATTCTTTTTGCATGATGAGCTCTGATAAATATTTTACAGCGTAATATTTTTATTATAATTTTTGGAGTTAGGTAAGTATGATGAATCTTGCATTCTTTACAGACTATACTGTTTTGGCAGATTGCTGTTATGTTTGCATTGTTTGCATATGCTTGCTTGTTTAATGATTCTATTTGAGGATAGGAGTATTAAATATGCATAGACATTTAGTATTCAATGTTGAATAATAATGTTAGTAATTTGTTACAGTAGAAAATGATAAGGTTTTGCATTGGTTTATACTAACCTATCTCACGAGTTCTTGTTGAGTTTGGTGTGGATGAAGCTTTTTATAAAAAGAGAAACCATGATATGAGAGGAATTAAGGAGACACAAAAGTTCAAGCTTGGGGATTCCCAAGGCACCCCAAGATAATATTTCAAGAAGTCTCAAGCATCTAAGCTTGGGGATGCCCCGGTAGGCATCCCACCTTTCTTCTTCAACAATTATTGGTTAGTATCAGTTGAGCCTAAGTTTTTGCTTCTTCACATGAGTTGTGCTATCCTTGCAATGTCATTTTGTTTTGCTTTGCTTGCTGTTTGAATACAATACCAAGATCTGAAATTTTTAAGGAGAGAGAGTCTTCACATGGCTACATAATTATTTATCTACTCATTTATCATCACTTATATCTTGTTGGAGTAGTTTTTCATTTACTCGTGTGCTTCACTTATACCTTATGAGTAAATGGTTGAATGAGTTGAATGTTATAAATCTGAAATTATATATGTTTCATTTGCTTATCCCATGGGGAGTAATGACTTCACATCTAAAGAAGTAGAGGTAGTAAATTGATCAAAGGTTAGTAAGCATTGTATTGGTCATTTGAACAATTCATGAAAGAATATTGAAGGAAGAAAGATTTCACATATAAATATACTATCATAGACATCGTTTATAATTGTGAGCACTCATTAAGTATGACATGCTAAAGAGTTAATGTTGGACAAGGAAGACAACATAATGGGTTATGTTTTCTCGCATCTCAGTTAAAGTATATTGTCATGGATCATTCAAACATCTTGATCTTGCCTTTCTCCCCTTGCTAGCCTAAATATCTGTACTAAGCGGGAATACTCCTTGTGCATCCAATATCCTTAAACCTAGTTTGCTCATGAGTGTCCACCATACCTACCTATATGCGGTTTTACCTGCCGTTCCAAGTAAATTTGCATGTGCCAAACTCTAAACCTTCAAATTATAATATGTTTTGTATGCCCGAATTGCTCATGTAGCAACTAGGGGCTGTCAGTGTCTTCCATGCTAGGTGGGTTATTCTCAAGAGGAGTGGACTCTGCTCCTCATTGACGAGAAAGTGGCGGTAACCGGGATGCCCAGTCCCATGATCAAAAAGACCAAAATAAAATCAAAATAATTGCAAACAAAACTCCCCCAGGTTTGATGTTAGTTGGAGGCGCCCGTTGTTTCAGGCAAGCCATGGATTGATGATTGTTGGTGGAGGGAGAGTAAAAACTTTTACCATTCTATTTGGGAACCGCCTATAATGTATGTAGTATGGAAGATATTGGGAACTCTTGGTTGTTATGTTGAAAATGAGATCATACCTCTCAAAATTATTTATCTCTATTTCAAAATCGAGCTCTGGCACCTCTGCAAATCTCTGCTTCCCTCTGCGAAGGGCCTATCTTTTACTTTATGTCTTTTACTTTATGCAAGAGTCAAGGTGATCTTCACCTTTCCCTTTTTCATTTTATCCTTTGGCAAGCACTTTGTGTTAGGGTGATCCTGATATATATCCAATTGGATGTACGTTAGCATGAACTATTATTGTTGACATCACCCAAAGGTGAATATGTTTGGAGGCAACATTTTAAGCCCCTATATTTCTCTGTGTCTGATTAAAACTTCATAACCATAAGTATTGCGTGATTGTTAGCAATTGTAGAAGACTATATGATAATTGAGTATGTGAAGTTAGCTAAATTAAAGCCCTGACATAGACCCTTCCTGAAAATAAGATGAATTGCAATTGTTTGATGACTAAGAATGAAGTTTGCTAGTTTTCAAGAAAGTTTATGGTCTATGCTTTGACATGTGAATAGCTTGTTACTTTATCATGAAAAGTTGAACTACTGTTATGACATATAAAGATGCTAGTAAAGGTGATTGAAATTATCATTGACCAAACTTGTGCACCTCTAGCATTCACACTTCATAAATTCTTTCTTTTATCATTTACCTACTCGAGGACGAGCAGGAATTAAGCTTGGAGATGCTGATACATCTCCAACGTATCTATAATTTATGAAGCATTCATGCTATTATATTATCTGTTTTGAATGATTATGGGCTTTATTATACACTTTTATATTACTTTTGGGACTAACCTATTAACCGGAGGCCCAGCCCATATTGTTGTTTTATTGCCTGTTTCAGTATTTTGAAGAAAAGGAATATCAAAGGGAGTCCAAACGGAACGAAACCTTCGGCAGCGTGATTTTTGGGAAGATTATGATCCAGGAGACTTGGAGTGCAAGCCGGGGGGGTCATCGAGGAAGCCACGAGACAGGGGGGCGTGCCCTACACACTCGTGGGCCCCTCGAGGCTCCCCCGACCGACTTCTTTCGCCTATATAAGCCTACGTACCCTAAAAACATCGAATATCAAGATAGATCAGGAGTTCCGCCGCCGCAAGCCTCTGTAGCCACCAAAAACCTCTTGGGAGCCCGTTCCGGCACCCTGCCGGAGGGGGAACCCATCACCGGTGGCCATCTTCATCATCCCGGCGCTATCCATGACGAGGAGGGAGTAGTTCACCCTCGAGGCTGAGGGTATGTACCAGTAGCTATGTGTTCTATCTCTCTCTCTTGTGTTCCCTCTATGGCATGATCTTGATGTATCGCGAGCTTTGCTATTATAGTTGGATCTTATGATGTTTCTTCCCCCTCTACTCTCTTGTGATGAATTGAGTTTTCCCTTTGAAGTTATCTTATTGGATTGAGTCTTTAATGATTTGAGAACACTTGATGTATGTCTTGCCGTGATTATCTGTGGTGACAAGGGGATATCATGTGCCACTTGATGTATGTTTTGGTGACCAACTTGCGGGTTCCGCTCATGAACCTATGCATAGGGGTTGGCACACGTTCTTGATTCTCCGGTAGAAACTTTGGGGCACTCTTTGAAGTACTTTGTGTTGGGTGAATAGATGAATCTGAGATTGTGTGATGCATATCATATAATCATGCCCACGGATACTTGAGGTGACAATGGAGTATCTAGGTGACATTAGGGTTTTGGTTGATTTGTGTCTTAAGGTGTTATTCTAGTACAAACTCTTGAATAGATTGATCCGAAAGAATAACTTTGAGGTGGTGTCGTACCCTACCATAATCTCTTTGTTTGTTCTCCGCTATTAGTGGCTTTGGAGTGACACTTTGTTGCATCTTGAGGGATTGTTATATGATCTATCTATGTTATTATTGTTGAGAGAACTTGCACTAGTGAAAGTATGAACCCTATGCCTTGTTTCCTACCATTGCAATACCGTTTACGCTCACTTTTATCGCTTGCTACCTTGCTGTTTTTATAATTTCAGATTACAAATACTTTTATCTACCATCCATATTGCACTTGTATCACCATCTCTTCGCCGAACTAGTGCACCTATACAATTTACAATTGTATTGGGTGTGTTGGGGACACAAGAGACTCTTTGTTATTTTGTTGCAGGGTTGTTTGAGAGAGACCATCTTCATCCTGCGCCTCCTACGGATTGATAAACCTTAGGTCATCCACTTGAGGGAAATTTGCTACTATCCTACAAACATGTGCACTTGCAGGCCCAACAACGTCTATGAGAAGAAGGTTGTGTAGTAGACATCACAGTGTGAGGGCGCTGCTCGAGAGGCCTTGATTTCATCTGAATCTGCCTTGGCCTCCGTCCGGGCAGAGCTATCTTCCCTTCAGCAGCAGATTAAAGACACTGCATCCCTGGCGGTGAGGACTGTGGATGAAGCAAATCACCACCAGACGTTGTAGCGCGAGCACGCCTCGTTGCTTCAGGACCTGAGGCTCAGAGCTAACTCCTCCCTGGGCACCATCTGCAACGTGAGCGCTCCTCACCCGCGCAAGAGGGACTACGCTAGCCACATGAGCTTCTTCACTGACATTGTGACCTGCCTGGAGGCTCGGGCTGCAAAATCTCGCGAGCTTGCAGCAGAGAGGAGACATGGTCTTCTGGGGCGCGCGTTCTCGCGTGTCTTCAACCATCTCCTCAATCGTGACCCCCACTTTGACTTTGACGCTGTGTTAGTTCCCATGCCCCCAGTTGTCCAGGATAACCTGGCCGGATGGGTAGATGACCACGTGGACGCCTTGGTAGCAGAATTCGCCCCGGAGGACGACTCGGTCGTGATTGCGGCCGGAGAAGTTGGCGCGAATTGTGATGACGAAGAGGACAATAGCCTTGGCGCAAGCAGCGCGGATGGAGCTGATGAAGAAGGCACATCCAACTAGCCCTGTGTTTTCCTTTTGCTTTGACCTATATGACGACAACTTGAATGCATTCTTGTGAGAGCATTTTGAGAAGGGGGTGCCCCTTATGATGTTTGAGATCGTAAAATGCTTTTGAAGTAACACCCGGGGCGGGGCCCTACGGGGCGGCAGGCCGCTGAGCAGGATAGTTATTTTTTTGACTTACCTTGGGTTTTGCGGGTCCTGAGCGAAGCCTGGTGTTGCTGCGGCTTGCTTCTGGCTCACGAGGTCCAGAGCCTCTTGAGGGGCCTGCTGGCCTGCCGTGGAGTGCCTCGCGAGGAGGTAACTTCCAAGGTGGGCACGTGGAACGTCCGCACCTTTGAGCCCCCCAAGGGGAGCGGTCGGCACCAGCGCATACACCGTACCCAGCCCCCGGCCGCGAGGCGCTAGGGGGCAGGGTAGCGGTCACAAGCTCCGAGAAAAGAATGCAAGAACTGAAGCGAGAGAGTGACACGAATGAGAAAAGAACCCCCCCACTGTTTTATAAACACACAGAAAACGAGCTGCTTCGAAAAGATGGCAAGCAAGTACAAAAAGGAGAGGCAAAAAGTGGGCGGCCGCGTCCGGTGCCCTACTGGTCTTCGGTCTTCGGTCTTCAGTCTTCTCACCAACGTGGAGCTAAGTGCTTCCACTAGCTGGGCATAGTCATCGGAGACAGTGTCGACGGCCAGCGCGGAGCATGATGCTTCCACTAGGACATGGGTGGGAGCCCCCGTGAGGCCCCAGGGCGGCACTCATGAGACTCCGGGGCGTGTATAGCCACACTCATTATTACGTGAGAGTGTCATGAGCGAAGACCTTCACAGGCCAGAGCCTTGCTTCATGCCGCCCGACGAGGACCCGCCGTGCGCCGCCCCCGACCATTGTTGGGGAGACCGGAAACCAGGACAAGACCAAGGGGCAAGGGTGATGCTGGTGGCGTCCTCGGCGATCGTAGGCCCCCCGCCAAGGAGAAGGGCCCACCGGCACCTTCCCCGGCAGGGAACCTACCTCTAGGCAGGGCCCTGCTCCGCCCGGCGTGAGGAGGGCCCTGCCGCCGGGCTTCCCCCGCACTAGTCCCAGCACCCTTCGCGCTCCTGCCGGGGATCCAGTGTCCTGAGAGTCCTGGTGGCTGCTGCGTCCTGGTTCACCTATGATCCAAGGTCAGTGTAAGCGTGCCCCTGCGGCATTAGCTGTACCCAGAGGTTGCCGCCGTTGGAAGCATTGGCAAGGCTTGGTGGTGGTTCAAAGGAGAGCTCGGCCTCATGGATGTCTAGCGCCCAGCCTGGCGTGGGGGATAGGCTGGGGCCCTCTCCTCACGCATGCCTTGGGTCCATCGCGACGGGGACGTAGACTTTCGGGCTGTTCGTGCCAGGAGCGCAGCCCGGCTGCCTCACGCTCTCGCCTTCTTCAGTCGCCCTCTGGTCCTGTTGGCCAGGGGCTTGCACTCCAGCGCGGCCCCTGGCAATGCTGCCCGGAGCAGCCCCGTGCCGAGGGGGTGCATTCAGGGTGGCACGGGCTGCTCTGCGGGGCCGGTCAATGTCGACTGGCTCTTCAGGACCCCTAGGAGGTGGCGCACGGCTGTGTCGAGGATGAGCGCGCGCTCCCACCACCGCCTGCGACATGGGCAAGGTGCAGAACGGTGCCGCCCCTTGCACGCCGCGTCCAGCAGCTTGGCGACTCGTTCTAGCAGGGCGTCGTGGCCGCTCTCTAGCAGCCTGCACCGCAAGAGCTCCCGAGCCATGATGACCACTGCCCTCATGTTTGCTTTCTCCCTGCGTGAGTGCGAGGCGGCTGCTGCAGCGTAGTTCGCAGATCGCGTGGCCGCATGGCTGCGGCGCGGCACCAACGGAGAGGGTTGCACTGCGCGCCCCATGCGGCCAGTCGCCCCCAGCGGGATGCGGTCCGCAAGCAGGGCAGAATGGAGGTCTTCTTCGTCAGCGAGCACCTTCGAGGAGGCCTTGAAGACCTAGTGCTCGACCTGCGCTCGTGGGGCGTCGACCATGATGTTGATGGAGCGGCAGAGGACTGGTCGATGCAAGAGAAGATCCGACGCACCCCTACCTGGCGCGCCAAATGTTGGATTTCGGGATCCGGCAACCCGTGAAAGGTTCGAACTCTGGGGTGCATGGGGAGATCTCAACCTGCAGAGCCTAACTACTCACGATCTCACTAGGCCTAACACGTCGAGCTCAAAGAGCCACAGAGACACAAATATTTATACTAGTTCAGGCCAATATTGCAGTGTAATACCCTACTCAAGTGTGGTGTGGTGGATTGCCTCGAGGAGCTATGTGTGAACAAGTACATAGGATGAACAAGCCTCAGGAGGTGAGGTGTTCTTGAGCTAGCGTGGTGGTTTTGGTCCAAATGGATCCGCCCCCCCTCTATGGTGGTGGCTAGGTCCTATATATAGTGGCCTTGGTCCTGTTCCCAAATACGAGCAGGAAGGGTTTCCACAACGGCGGGATTTGGAAGGGGACAAGAAGTATAGTCTATCCTGACAAAAGTAGTCTTTGCCTGGGAAAAGCCTCTAGTCGTGACACTGCAGTGGGCTCCATGACGACCTCCGTCCTGCCATCCTGGCGGTCTTGGTCTTGTTGCACCAGAATGGAAACCCTTGGCTGGTTCCTTGGGACCCTGCGCCTGCGGCTTGCCTCCCTTGCACCGAAGAGGAAACCTGCGCTCTGTGCCCGCCTGGCGCCCGCTTGGCCTTGGTCGTCATGGCTCATGTCAGCTGAGCCTCATGAGGTAGCTGCATAGAACTCTTCGCCCCTTAGGAGCCCTCCTGAGGAGGCCAACTCCCTTCATGGGTCTTGGCATCATCCGCCTCGTGAGGCTTGGCCCCTCGCGAGGGTCTTGTAGTGTTGGTGCTGAAGCTGGGCCGTACCAGGCCATCGATGGAGCCACGTGGTGGGCCGCAGGCAGGCAGGACTGGATACCCCCAAGTCCAGGATGCCGACATCCACTCATTGGACCCAAGGCACATATGGTACGTCAACACGTGGCACGGCCCAATAGAGGCCCATTCCTGTGAAAAGGCAGGCCCGTTTGACTTGGTCAAAAGGTGGTGGGCCGGCCCACGGAAAGCCTGTTAACGGCATGTTCGCATATAGCCCATTTACAGCCCTCTAACCCAGGGCCCATTACGACCTATCCGAATTAGGCCCAGTAGCTTCATCTGGGCCGTCCAATATGATTCCAGCCCGTTTTAACTTCCAACCCATGTATGGCCCATGGCGTCTTTCGGCCCATATGAGGCCCTTTGTAACTCTTGGCCCATTAACAGCCCGTGCTGAAACTGACCCGTAATGAACAGTGTATCACTTTATACCCATTAACGGTCCATTATTCCATTGGGTCGTTTCCAGCCCATGTTATCTTTCGGCCTTGTCAGGGCCCATTTATTCTTGGGCTCATTTCTAGGATTCGGTTACTTACGGCCTGTTATTCTCATTTATTGCTTGTGGGCCAAATTCAGCCCGTGGTTATGGTCGGCCCGTTTGTGGCCCATTAATACGTTGGGCCGTTTTCATGTCAAAAAAAACCCGTTGGGCTGTTTTCATAGAGTTATCAAATACGGCCTATTAACGGCCCGTTATGGTCCACGAATAGTACGACCCATGATTGGCGAAATGATGATACGCCCCGTAGAAGCCCATGGATCCTACGGCCCGTATGAGGCCCATGGATCGTACGGCCAGTAGAAGGCCCATGGATCGGTACGGCCCGTAGAAGGCCCATGGACCCTACGGCCCGTAGAAGGCCCATGGATCCTACGGCCCGTATAGAAGGCCAATGGATCCTACGGCCCGGAGAAGGCCCATGGATCATATGGCCCGCGGGAGGCCCATGGTTACAACAGTCCGTGTGTTGCCATGATTATTTTGGCCTAGTTACCAAAAATAAGCTATTGTGGCCACTAGAAAAAAACAGAAAAAGAACTGCAGTGACTACAAGCAAACAACTAAACAAGACAATAAGGAAATAAATAAGCAAGCAATTAACACTAGCCTATTACCGCTATTACACATATTACATCCACTGGGCATCAAAGTTCGCCACCAGTGCAAATATAGGGAACAAAGCAGCATATTACATACACTGGCCGTCAAAATTGGCCACCAGTGCAAATAAACGCGGTAGCAAAACAAGAGCATAACTGAAACAACTTCAGAAGAGCTCAAGAAACGTTATTCTGGGTATCCTGCTGGCAATAAGCTTAGCAAGCTTATTAGCTTTGTCCTGTTTGGCGCTAAAATCCTCCAACGCTTGCTGTTGCACCAGAAAGTATGCATCTGAATGCTCCAGGGACTTCCGCAGTCCTTCCGCTTCTTGTCGCAGCACAACTGATCGATGTCTTTCAGCTTGTAGTTGAGACTCAAGAAACCGAACTGATTCAGACAGTGAGTTTGAATAGCTTGTGCAAGCGGTAGTGGCCAGTAACTCGAACACTAAACCAAGACAGGACTTTGGGGTTGTCTCACTGTCTTCAAGATAGTCTTCCTTAGCTGTTTTATCAGCTTTGTTGGAGACCAACAAGGATGTCTCACTATCCTGAACCTTATCTGCATTACTTCCTTTACCATTGCTTAATAAGGCACTCTTCCCCAATATTCTGTCAGCATTCTAAAAGAAGAAACAAGCAGACACATAACAGGTTTAGCATGTACTAGTATATGAAACTCATTTTGGTGAACCAGTTCATTAGTAAGGTGGACAGGATTAAACTACCAAGTCTTCTATTGCAAGTACTAGTACATAATAAAAGCATCAAACAAACATATATCTATGTCCTATGGTCACTGCATTGTCTTGCCAAATCAAAATAGAGACACGGTTCAAATCATATCAGTTCAAGACAAAGCAGCAGTGAAAGAATACAAAGCGTGGGAAACTACACGGCACAACAAGATTTCAGATGGGTACCACGGGTCTACATGTACAACAACACTATTGGCTCTGTTGTGATGCTAGTAATGTGCATGATATGAGAAGTCAACTGTATACACAATTGAAATTGAAATCAACAGAGCTATTGATAAGAGCAAACCCGTTAAAGAAACATGCGTGAACATACCTGATGTGCCATTGGAGTTTCGATTGGACCCTTCAATTTAAAAATAAGTTTGTATGAGTAAATACAGTGATACAAGAGCAAAGCAGATGCATATAGTTAAAAAAGGTGCGCCTAAGCGAGCGCTTAAGCGCACCTAGGCTCTAGGCGTTGGCAAAACGCATTGCGCATAACTATGCTTAATCTATGCATAACTCTGCATAAGCATGTGCTTTGGTTAGTAAAGCGCAAGGTGGTGGCAAAACGCACAATTAACGCCTAGCGCTTTTTTGAACTATGATAGCAATGGAATCTTAAATTAGAACAGTTGTTCTTCAGGTTTAGGCACTTGTTCTACATGAACAGAGTATAGTAAGATGCAAGAATATAATACTTAAAAATAGAAAATGAGCTCATAGACCTTACCACATTCTTGGTTCGGGACCAGTACAGAACAAGGCATTCCCAGTCATCGTCCAGTAAATGTGTCTCAGGAGAACGTAAGGGAATTTGATGAGTTTCTTTGCCGGTGAAGTACGTTTTCTTCAGGTAATTCCGATACTGCCACCAAGCATTCTTGAAGATAGCAGAGGTATTAGCACAGGTTACCTCATCCTGAGTTTCCAAATCGGTCCTTCTCTATAGAGAAAAATGGGAAAATTTGATGTATTATAACCATCATGGAGGTAGGATGTATGGGACAAAGCAAAGTAATTGCCATGAATAACATTACTTACACATAACTCCTGGACAAACACCTGCAACTGGCATTTTCCTTCATCTTCAGTATAATATTTCCAAGATGGGAAGATACGCACATACGATTTAACAACATCAAATGTGATAGATGCTAAACTACGACTAGCTGGTTGTGCTTCCTCCACAGGAATAGGCGTACTAACTGGTGGAGTTGGGGTTCGCCGTGATAGTACTGGCCCTTTGGGCACTGGAGCTGCCTTACTAACTGCTCTTGTTTGGGAGCTCTATGGTGGAGATGGTGTTGTGTCAACAGGAACTGGGTTACTATCTGCTGGGGTTGGGGTTAGATTGGGTGAAGCTGGTTCTCTGTCCATCGCAGTAGGGGTACAATCTGCGAGAGTTTGGGTTATGTGTGGTAGGGCTGGTTCTTGTGCATGTACAACCGGGGTGCTATCTCCACCAAGAGGTAGCACTGTTTTATTTGAAGACCGTGTTTTTAGTCCGCTAGATACTGGCATCACCCGCTCCAATTCAAATGGCTGATAAACAGGAAACATAGTTGAATGTACAGACATTGTATGAGAGACAGATGCAATAGATAGTGTGGAAAAAAAGGGCATGAAATAGTTGACATGTATATTGTTTAACTAAAACGGATAGCATGACATAATTTCACATATATGATGTCTATCTAAACTGGATAGCATAGCATAACATAATTCAAAGATATGATGAATAACTAAACAGGATCGCATGACATAATTCACCTACATGTTATCTAAGTAATCAGGATCACATCATTTAATTCACATATGTGATTTATATGCTAAACAGAGGGCATTCGATATGATGTCTGAACTAAGAACATGGTGTTGAATATTGTGTATATGATGTCTAAACTATGCAATGCAAGACACCATATGCATGATATGAGCAGTATAACCGTGCCAAGTTAGAGCATACACCTCGGTGGGGGAATAGGACTGGTCATCTGTCTCTGAATCCATCTCTGAGGAGCTATCGGGACCCAACAAGAGATCTGCTTCGACAGGTAGCACTGTCTGCTCTGAAGGCCTTGTTTTCACTCCAGATTTTTCCATCTCCCACCCAAATGGCTGATTCACAGGAAGAGTAGTTTAATGTACAAACATTGTCGACAAATGGAAATGTAATGAAGAAAAGGATGGGCAAGATATCATTCAAATATATGATGCCTGGTTAAACAGGATGGCATTGCACATTTCACATATATTATGGCTGGCTAAAAGACATGAGACTGCATAATTCCCATATATGATATAGAAACTAAATAGGTGGCATTACAGAACATGTCTAAACTAAGCAGATGACATATATGATGTCAAAAGTAGGCACTGCAAGGCAACATATGCATGATATGACTAACATCATCATGCCAAGGTAGAGCAAACACCTTGGGGGGTAAATAGGAGTGGTCAGCTGCGTCTGAATCCGCCTCAGAACAGATATCTTCCTCTGGATTACAATCTGGAGAGGGGGGGAGGGTTTGCCATTGAACCCACCATGGAGCGATGTCTGCATGACATTGTATTGCCGCGCAAAACTCTTCTCTTTTTCTCTACATGTTCAGCATGACTGTGTACAATATCTGACATGCATACGAAAAAATATGGTGAGATTATGTAAGGAGAGCATGCAGAAATTTAGAGTGATGGTAACAACCAGTGGATGGATCCAAAAATAATGATAGCAGGCTGATGATTGCTTTAATTAATAAAAAGACAGATGATGATTGCTTTACTATTTGTTTCCCACCCAAGATGAACAACATAGGCATACCCTAGGTGAACCAGATATTAGACAGAGATACTATTCATTGCTGCCTCGATATGTGCCCCACAACTAATTTAGAACTCAAGTTTGAACATTAATTTGGACCTGACTTGGAGTCCAAGAGGTGAACAAGATGATAAAGTAGGAGGTAATTTTAAGCAATGCATAACATAAGTAGAAACAAAAGAGTGCGACCTCTCTTGTGGACCCGTGTACTCCTCAAGTTCATCTGCTGATTCGATGATGGTGATGCCGTTGTGGTGGGTGCCGGTGGCAGGGAAGGAGATCTGAGGCGGCGAAATATGGTCAGGAGTCATGATGTCTGGTATGGTGGATGCTTCTATCTGGAGCAGCTCAGGTGAGGTGGATGATATCGCGGCAGGAGCAGGAGAAACCACACAAAGTTCCCTTCAACCCCTACCTATAACCGAAGTAATTCTCTAAGGGCTCATTTGGCTTGCATGATCCTTAAAATGCAGGGATAGGAAAAACACCGGAATAGGATAGGAATGCACATGGTAAACAGAGCATTTGTAAACACATGATTTCTATCAACTTGGGTGTTTGGTTTACAGGAATTGGAAGAGTAGAGAAATGCAAAGAAACATGGCCAAAATAAAGTGAAACCATATGTGAAAGTGTGTACAGTTAGAATGTTATTCTGCCACGAATGCACTTTGTCTTGTTTTCATGCATAGGATTTTGAAAAGTAGGTCCAGGTGGATGTTTTGCTCCATTCCTTTCAACAAAATGCATGAATAATTGAATAGTAGAGTGCCATAGGAAAATTCCCTATTGCTATGTTTTTCCGTTGAACCAAAATAGCCCTAATGGATCGACATGAATGTATAGTAATAAGTGATGCAACAAGTGTACAACCTCTTTGCCGTAGCCGTCTCGACCTTAGCATCATTGGGTTGGTCACTGAAGCAGTTGAGGCAGAGGTGGCTATAGGAGGTGTGGAGGAAGATCTGAGGAATCTGTAGATGGCGTCCAGGGCACTGCTCTGTTGTGATGGATCGTTCTGTCGTTGGAGCACCTCCAGTGAGCCGTAAGACGTCAAGGCTGAAGCAGCACAAGACAGACATCGTCAATCTCAAGTGGGATTCTAATAACATCTCCAATAGATATGTAAAATAGATGTAAAATTTACATCACCAAAAACCACCTGACTACAACAGATGAGGTAAAAACTATTGACTCTGAACTTAACTGTCGAAACTGAAATTTACTGTGGAATCTGAATGTTACTGTCGAAACTGAATGCAATGGTAGCAGAGAGGCACTTAACATGTAGTTTAGGGAAGGCCTGCAGTTCATCTTCAACCTGCACCCCCCTGAGCCGCCAGCCGCCACCGGCCGAACCACCGGCCCCAGCACCACCTCGCCACCCCGAAACAACTCCCCACCGCCGGTCCGCCGCCGCCCCGGCCAGCCCTCTAGGTCCCCCGCCCCCACCCTGAACCCTAAGATAGATAGTGGGGTACCTCTCCAGCGAGCCCCCCTCCCCACTATGGGTGGTTCTTCCTTAACTCCGGCGAGCCCCCCATCCCCTGAATATCGACTAACCTAAAAGTCGATTCAGTCGACTGAAGTGGAGCTAAATTGGAGCAGAGCAGCACCAAGAGCGAGGGGGAGAGCCGGAGCAGCAGCGCGAGCGAGCGAGCGAGAGCCGGAGCAGCAACAGCTGGGCAAGCGAGTGAGAGCCAGAGCAGCAGTAGCAGATCCGGCTGGTATGGACGCCGCCGCTGAAGGGGCCTCGCACTGGGGGAGAGCCACCATGGAGATGACGCCCGCGGCGCCGACATCAAGGTAACCGCTCCATGGGGCTGCAGGATGGAGCACCGTCAGCGCCGAGAGGTCGAGTTAAGGAGAAGGTGCGATGCGATGAGTGTACAACCTCTTTGGTGGCGTCGAGTAGGCCTCGGCTTCGTCTGAGGAGTCGATGAATGTGTTGCGGTTCCGGTGGAGCAGGTTAAGGCAGCGCTATGAGGATGGAGCAGTCGTGATAGACAAGGCGATCGTCGGAGCAGCTCCTTGGAGGTGGAGGATGGGGCGGCTGAAACGGTGGGACGACGAGATGGATGAGGATCCTCATCTGGGGAGGTGGACGATGGATGTCGAGCTGTTGCGGTGGACGCCGTCGTCGGGGAAGAGGCTCCGGCTGGGTAGCGGTGAGGTGGCGGACGGAGGAGGGTGGGGTTTCGCGGCTGGAGCAGAGAGGTTATGGCGGCCTGGGATTTCGAATGGCCAAAAGGAGGCGATGGAAGGGGGTGAACCATGACTTAGGGACGCCCTTATCCAAAATGTAGGGTGTGTTACAAAAGTACCCCCACCGATTTGAACTAGCGGCCCTTTCGGCTCAGGGTTAGAAGGGGGATTTCACGTGTCGGGATTTGACAACTGGAGGGAGTTTTCGCGCGCATTGTAATTTTGGGATAGCAAGGCGCGGGTTGTGAAGGCGCCAGTTTTGGGAGCATTGTACCTGAATTTTCGGGATATAACAAGGCGCTGGTTGAATTTTAGGGACAAGCCTAACATGTAATAGTGTACTTGTATGCACCAAATAAATTCGCACTTCCATCAACAAAAAATACGAAAAAAATAAAACTATTCACACCACACAAAGAGAGAGTCTTGCCCCGTTTTACTATACAAATGCTATTCAAAGCTACTCCCTCCTTCCATCGATATAGGGCCTAATGCATTTTTCGATGCTAACTTTGACCAAATATTAGAGCAATAATATATGACATGCAACTTACACAAAGCACACCGTTAAATTCGTATGTGAAAGGAGCTTTCAATGATATAATTTTCACATTGTGCATGTCATGTACTATTAATCTTGTCAATAGTCAAAGGCGGTCTTAAAAAACGCATTACGCCCTATATAGATGGAAGGAGGGAGTATGAATCCATGTTATGTCCAATTAAATTTTTTTTCTAGCTATATAATGCATGTAACCTACTCATACCAACATTTAATTGCATTCCAAATGTCTATACTACCGCTGCAATTCGAACTGAATTTGAATTCGTTTCTCTATTTCAATAAGAATCTATAATCATGATTGTTGCCAACTTCAACCATCATTCGTGTATTACCTTAGTAACACACCACATGATTACTATAGAGATAGATATGAACTATGTGTACTATATGAACTCGAATTCTATTTTTGAATACACTTTATGTTGATTCCAAATAATAGTACATTTGATGTACTAACTATATATTCATAATCTAAACAATGTTACATACGTAAACCATGTTTATCACACAAAGTATAGTGCCCCACCCCCTACATTATGACAAGTATTTAGCCCTGAGCTGCAAAAGCCACACATTAGCCCAAATTATAATCAATGTTCTACATTATGATATCTTCTTCAAGTATCTGTATCCACTTTTTTATAATGAACTATGATCTTTGTTCACCTTTAACACCGTCACGATCCTCTTCTATTTGTTGCTATCTAGCGCTATCTTTCTATCATGCATGCACACGCCCGCCCCCCTCTCACCCTCCCTCAGCATCCGCTCCATCGCGTACGTTCATTATTTTTCTTTAGGTTGTTCACCCACGGTGTGTGTAGGCCCCCCGGCTCCTTCTTTCCGACACACACATGTCGATATACCTCTCTAGCCAAGTGTGCCTACCACAAAAACATATATACTTCCCCTCTTCTCTTCTCACCGTCCATGCCCCCCTATGTTCAATACGGTTCCACGTAGCTGCACACTCCTGCCCCTCTTTTATTGATCTCATACTCGCACACTCCTCCCCCCTCGACATGGTAGGCCTCTCGCACCACCTCCTAGCCGCACCCCTCTCCCTGTCTGTCTCTCCGGACCTTATTTGCTTCTAACACATGCATGCATGTATACGTACTGATCTCCCTACATATAGCCAGGTCGACTATAATTCTTTTTCCCCACGCACCGATACACTTACCTCGCTAGTTATGTCTCTCCCTTTCTCTGACACACGATGGTTGATCTTCCTATGTCGTTACGTATGCTTACCACAACCATATCGTCTCCCCTCATCATCCTTGCATACCTCCCAGCCCATCTCTCACACGCACGTGCATAGACAGACAGACATCCCCCGCCCTCTCTTATTGATATCGCACTCGTATCCTCCATTTGTCTAGCAGCCCTCTCCCACCATTTGTGAGATGCCACTCCACCACCAACCCTCCGACACTCTACCTTTGTCTTTCTCCCAACCTTATTCCTCTGCTGCACATATCCATGGATGTTGATCAATCTCCCTTAATACATAGCTAGGTCTCTCTCCTTCCCTACACATATACTAGTTGATCGGTCTCTGCCCCATCTCCCCACCCCCACACACCGATAGTCGAACGTTGTAGGTAGGTATCCATGCCACAGAGAAAAACTGCACCTCTGCCCTCTCAAATTCCAGTAGGCCAGCCGCCCTATATCTTTGACGTGGGCAAACACAAATTCAATGGCACTTTTTATCGACCGTGCAGCCACACACTTCATCCATGTTTTCAATTCTATCGATATCTCATGTTGAAAACACAAGTGCTCCCTAGGTGGTTTTGGTAATTAATGTCAACATATCTCTTGTTGGACTAACACTTTTATCTAGTATATTTCAGACAAGTTCAACAATGGAGTGGCATGGACTAAAGGATGTGGAACTCCTTGAAGATGCTAAGGACAAAGGATTGGCTCAAGCTTCAAGCTCAAGACTATTCATTTTGTATTTTAGTGATCCAAGATCACATCGAGTCTATAGGAAAAGCCAATACTATCAAGGAGGGATGAGGTGTTGCTTAATGAGTTTCTTGCTCCACAGTGCTTAGTGATATGCTCCAAAGCCCTCAACTACTTTCCCACATCCACATATGACCTAAACCTAAAGTCTAACTCGGCCCCACTGATTCTGTCTATCCAGCACCACCGAGTTCAGATGTCATAGCCACTGCCACAAACCCTAGGCAAATCGGTCTCACCGATAGGGATCTCAGTCTCACCGAGATGGGATTGTAATCTCTCTGTGTATGTCCATTATCAAAATTGGTCTCACCGAGTTTGAGCAATGTGTACTACCGAGATTACAATGCAAACTCTCTGGTTAGCTTATCACCAAAATCGGTCCCACCGAGTTTGAGTAATCGGTCCCACCGAGTTTGCCTGACCAACTCTCTGGTTAGCTTATTACGAAAATCGGTCTCTCCGAGTTTGTGTAATCGGTCTCACCGAGATTACGTTATGCCCTAACCCTAACCATATCGGTCCTACTGAGTTGCATATCGGTCCCACCGAAAACCCTAACAGTCACATTGTTTACTAAGTCGGTCTGACCGAGTTTGTTGATTCGGTCCCACCGAGATTGGTAAATTGTGTGTAACGGTTAGATTTTGTGTGGAGGCTATATATACCCCTCCACCTCCTCTTCATTCGTGGAGAGAGCCATCAGAACAAACCTACACTTCCAACTTACCATTTCTGAGAGAGAACTACCTACTCATGTGTTGAGGCCAAGATATTCCATTCCTACCATATGAATCTTGATCTCTAGCCTTCCCCAAGTTGCTTTCCACTCAAATCTTCTTTCCACCAGATCCAAATCCTATGAGAGAGAGTTGAGTGTTGGGGAGACTATCATTTGAAGCACAAGAGCAAGGAGTTCATCATCAACGCACCATTTGTTACTTCTTGGAGAGTGGTGTCTCCTAGATTGGCTAGGTGTCACTTGGGAGCCTCCGACAAGATTGTGGAGTTGAACCAAGGAGTTTGTAAGGGCAAGGAGATCGCCTACTTCGTGAAGATCTACCGCTAGTGAGGCAAGTCCTTCGTGGGCGACGGCCATGGTGGGATAGACAAGGTTGCTTCTTCGTGGACCCTTCTTGGGTGGAGCCCTCCGTGGACTCGCGCAACCGTTACCCTTCGTGGGTTGAAGTCTCCATCAACGTGGATGTACGATAGCACCACCTATCGGAACCACGGCTCAAAAACACCGTGTCTCCAAATTGCGTTTGAAATCTCCAAACCCTTCCCTTTACATTCTTGCAAGTTGCATGCTTTACTTTCCGCTGCTCATATACTCTTTGCATGCTTGCTTGAATTGTGTGAAGATTGCTTGACTTGTGCTAAGATTGCTAAAATCTGCCATAGACTAAAATTGGGAAAAGGCATAATTTTTAATTGGTCAAGTAGTCTAATCACCGCCTCCTCTAGACTTACTTACTTCTTCTCAAGGTCCTACAAGTGGTATGAGAGCATTGGTCTCCATTGGTTTGGTTTAATCACCGTTGGAGGAAGATGGATGAGTCTACTTTGGGGAGTCTTAGACATAGAGTGCCTATACTTGATGGAGAGTATTTTCATGAGTGGAAAAATGAGATGCTTGTAATTTTCAATCAATATCATTTGAACAAGTACATTGCTAGTCCTTGTGCACCTTATGTTGATCCTATGCATCCTACCCTTGATGAGTCGATTGACATGATTAGGAATGTTAGAACTGTTAATCTTATCACTAGAGGCTTGCCTAGAAACTTGGTTGGAAAACTGCCTACTCTTGAGTGTGCCTACACTATATGGAAATTTCTTAAGGAACGATTTCCTAATTATTCTTTGAAAAATCTGGATGAAATTCTTCATAAGTCTATTGCCTTGACTAAGATGAATTCCAATGATCCTATGTTTGGTAATTGTCTATTTGAACTTACAAATCTTATGCGTGCCAAAGGAAATATTGGAATTATTAGCGATATTATTTCCAAAGCTACTAGAATTCACAGAGGAGATTATTGTCAAACTCATACTAATGAATCACTCTCACTAGGAATTGATCCACCACATGACGATGTTGAACATGGATACTATGATGAGGATGATGATGATGACTTTGATCTTGATGATGCAATGAGACACTTTGGTCTTATGGCAAATCTTCGGGGATATATGGCAGGAGGAAAGGAATGGGTTCTTGACAGTGGATGTACCGATCACATGACCGGAGATAAAGACATGTTTCGTGAGCTTGCTGAAAATGATAGTCCTCGAAAGTATGTCACTTTCGGTGACAACTCAAAGGGTAAGGTGGTTGGCCTCGGTAAGGTGGCCATCTCACATGATAGCTCAATTCAGAATGTTATGCTCGTTGAATCTCTTGGCTACAACTTACTTTCAGTATCTAGACTTGCTGATTTTGGTTTCAATGTCCTATTTACTGAAGTAGATTGCCAAGTGTTTCGTCGAGACAATCATAAAATGGTCTTTACCGGTATACGTAGAGGTGATCTTTACATTGTTGATTTCTCTAAAAAGGCTCAACCTAGAACTTGCTTCATTGCTAAATCCTCAAAAGGTTGGTTATGGCATAGACGACTAGGTCACGTTGGCATGAGAAACCTTGACAAGCTTATTAAAGGGAATCATATACTTGGTGTTAACGATGTCATATCTGATAAGGATAGACTTTGCAGTGCTTGTCAAGCAGGTAAACAGGTTGGAGGAAGGCATCCCGTGAAGAACATCATGACCACAAGGAGGCCACTTGAGTTACTTCACATGGATCTTTTTGGTCCCAACGCTTACAAAAGTCTCGGTGGAAATTCTTTTGGTCTAGTTATAGTTGATGATTATTCAGGATTTACGTGGGTGTTCTTTCTCGATGATAAATCATAGGTCCAAAAGATCTTAAAAAACTTCGCTAGGAAGGCTCAAAATCAGTTTGAAGTGAAGATCAAGAAGGTTCGCAGCGACAATGGAACGGAGTTCAAGAACGCAAATGTGGACACCTTTCTTGAAAAATAAGGGATTTCACACGAGTTCTCGGCTACGTACACACCTCAACAAAATGGAGTTGTTGAGAGGAAGAACCGAACGCTCATCAAAATGGCGAGAACGATGCTTGATGAATACAAGACGTCGAAGCACTTTTGGGCAGAAGCAGTTGGGACAGCTTGTCATGCAACAAATCGCTTGTATCTTCAGAAGCTACTCGGCAAGACGGCATACGAGCTTCTCACCGGTAACAAACCCCAAGTTGGATACTTTCGAGTATTCGGCTCAAAGTGCTACATTCTTGATAAGCATCATCGTTCTAAATTTGCTCCTAAGTCTCATGAAGGTTTCCTACTTGGTTATGGCTCAAACTCTCACACATACCGTGTCTACAACAATTTCACCCGAAAGGTTGAAGAAACGGTAGATGTGAAGTTTGATGAATCTAACAGCTCGCAAGTAGAGCAATTGCCAATTGATGTAGGAGACAAAGACCCCTCGGAAGCAATCCAAGACTTGTCTATTGGCAAGGTCCATCCAACAGAGGTGAAGGAGAGTACCTCATCTGTCCAAGTGGAAGCTTCTACTTCACGACAACGTGAACCAAGAGTTGATATGGAAGCATCCACAAGTGGGACACACCAAGATGAAGAAAACGAGGAAGTACATCAAGAACGTCAACAACCTCCTTCTCCACCACGACAAGAGAACGACAACGCCAATAATGAAGAAGGCCAAGAAGAAGAAGAACAAGATGAAGAAGATGTTCAACCAAGACCCAAGCAAAAGCTTTCACGAGTTCGAGCAAGAATTGCTAAAGACCATCCCGTCGAGCAAATCTACAATGATATTCAAACCGGGAGAATCACTCGCTCTAAAACTCGTTTAGCTAACTTTTGTGAAAACTATTCATTCATCTCTAGCATTGAACCTATGAAGGTCGAAGAAGCATTGGAAGATCCGGATTGGATAAATGCTATGCATGAAGAGCTACACAACTTTGAGAGAAATCAAGTTTGGACATTGGTTGAGAAGCCCGACAACAACCACAACATCATCGGTACCAAATGGGTGTTTCGCAACAAGCAAGATGAAGATGGACAAGTAGTTCGCAACAAAGCACGTCTCGTCGCCCAAGGCTACACACAAGTCGAAGGTATGGACTATGGTGAGACTTATGCTCCCGTTGCTAGACTTGAGTCCATTCGCATCTTACTTGCCTATGCTAATCACCATGATATCACCTTGTACCAAATGGACATTAAAAGTGCTTTTCTAAATGGTGAAATAGAGGAGGAAGTTTATGTTAAACAACCTCCCGGCTTTATCAATCCTAAGAAACCCAATCATGTCTACAAACTACGCAAAACTCTTTATGGTCTTAAACAAGCTCCTAGAGCTTGGTATAAATGCTTAACCAAGTTCCTTATTCAAAAAGGCTTTGAAATTGGAAAATTGATTCTACACTTTTTACTAAAAGGGTTAATGGAGAATTATTTGTATGCCAAATTTATGTTGATGATATTATATTTGGATCAACTAACCCTCATTTTAGTGAGAAGTTTGGAAAGCTAATGTCGGAGAAGTTTGAGATGTCAATGATGAGTGAACTCAAATTCTTTCTTGGGTTGCAAATCAAGCAAACTAAGGAAGGTACTTTTGTCTCTCAAACGAAGTACACTAAGGACTTATTCAAGAAGTTCAATATGCAAGAATGCAGAGGTATGTCTACACCCATTCCTACTAGTGGACATCTTGATTTGACCAAAGATGGTGAACCGGTTTATCAAAAGGTTTATCGCTCTATGATTGGTTCATTGTTATATCTATGTGCTTCATGTCCCGATATTATGCTAAGTGTGTGCATGTGTGCAAGATATCAAGCTGCTCCTAAAGAATGTCATCTTAAGGCCGTGAAAAGGATAGTGAGATACTTAATTCATATGCCAAATTTTGGCATTTGGTATCCTAAGAGGGCCTCTTTTGATCTTGTTGGCTACTCCGACTCGGACTATGCCGGAGACAAGGTTGATAGAAAGTCCACTTCGGGTACTTGTCAATATCTTGGTAGATCTCTTGTGTCTTGGTCTTCCAAGAAACAAAACTCGGTATCCTTATCCACCGCCGAAGCGGAATACATTGCCGCTGGTTCATGTTGTGCTCAATTACTTTGGATGACCCAAACTCTTAAAGATTATGGGATATATGTGAAACATGTTCCATTGCTTTGTGACAATGAAAGTGCTATCAAAATTGGTCATAATCCCGTGCAACATTCTCGAACTAAGCATATTGAAGTTCGTCATCATTTCATTCGAGATCATGTTGCTAAGGGTGACATTGATCTTAAGCATGTTCTCACCGAAAAGCAATTAGCGATATTTTCACTAAACCTCTTGATGAGAAAGTGTTTTGCATGTTGAGAGGATAACTGAACATCATTGATGCTTCAAACATGGAGTAGAAACTCCATTGGATACATGCAATACTTGAGCTATGACTAATCCTTGATATTTCTCTTAGGATGAAAATCTTATGTCTTGGATATATTTGCATCTTGCATGTTATCTAACCCATGTAGGTACTTGGTTGAATAAAATTCCATGATATTGTAACCTACTCATATCTTGAGCAATCTCTACATCACCAAGTCTCTACTCTAAGGTGGTTAAAGACAAGGAAGCACGGAACCACTCGAACATATCCTTTGACAAATTCTGTGTTGAAATTCATAATTGTCATTTTCTTTGGATACACAAGTGCTCTTCCTTGCAAGATCTAACCCATGTAGGTAGATGAACTCAAATTCCAAGTGGTGCTCCCAACTCTTGATGAGCTACATCAAGCTTGAGCAACCCACACAAGTTCACCTACATGATCAACTCCACCACCCAAGGTATGTTATTCCATCTTAGAGAAGCTTTACTCCAAGTCATGAGTTAAAGCAACTCGACAAGATGTGAATACATCAAGATGCTTAAACTAAAAATGGTAACCCCATTTTGAGCTTCAACGATGAGTATGACCTATGATCAAGTGATCTCACTTGACTCCTAAGTCAATATACTCTAACATAGGTGACTTTGTCGCCGACCATCTCTAGATGAAGTTCTCTCATGTAATTTTCTGTGTTTTTGCATTTGTCTCATGCATGTTTGTTTCCCCTTTCAAAAAAAACTTCATCTAGATTTCTTACTTTTCTGTTTGCTCTGCTTTTCCAGCATCCAATTCATTGCATATCATTTAGTTAATTCCTTGCAAATCTTTGTGAGATCTTACTAGTCTAGTGAGCTGAGGTGACAAGTGTTTTCTCTGCATGACCTCGGTCTCACCGGTTTGTTATTTTCAGTCCAACCGAATCCTCTCGGTGCAACCGAAGCATACCACTCGGTGCCACCGATTTCACAACAGGAAAAACATTTTGCCACTTATTCATCTTTATCTTTTGATCCAACTCCACTCAATAAATCTTGTCCTCTACAAGCATCACATTTTTATCAATGCTTTGTACTGTGACTCAAGGACCAAACCCATTCATGACAAATTCCAGAAGCCCTTCTTGGAAATTGATGTCAAAGGGGGTGAGAGAGATCACATCAAAGCTTATCACTTCCAAAGAGAGAGATGTTATCACTTCCACAGGGGGAGGGAGATCTCCAGGGGGAGAGAATACTCAAGAAGAGAGTAATCCTCAAGGATCCCAGATGCTTAGTGTTCAAGAGGAGAGATGCCACATGTCTTATTGAGGGGAAAGACATGTTCATATGTGCTTACTTGCATTAGCTCTGTTCATTTGTTCCTTTCAGCTCTGATTTTCTGTTCCCTATCTTCTCCCAGTATCCCATGCTAGATTCAGGGGGAGCAAGACATCTAAGGGAAAGAAATCATTTAAATTCATTGCATATCTTTACCTTTGGGGACATGTCTAATCCAATGTGGTACTTAGAACTCACTCTCTACATGTCATCCCAGTCTTGGTATTCTTGTGGTTTCTTTTGTTTGCTCTGGCTGATAGGTGTATCTACGTTATCTAACCTTGTTTCCGCAGGTTCATTCCATCCTAAGCCAACTCAAGATCACAATCATGTGTACGAGGAATTCTTGCTGATGTACATACTGCTTGCAAGAAGGACTCACGAGCATGAAGGTATTTTCTTTAATATTCTTTGCTCTAATGCATATGGCCAAGATACATGTAAAACATTGCTTACTCTGTCATGTTCATGCATTCACATGCTTCTATACTCTATATTCACATGATTGCATAGGGGGAGCCTATGCTTGTTACATGTCTTTCCAAAGCTTTACTTGCTATTCTCTTTATCTTTATCTAAAGCTTTGATGTATGTTGTCATCAATTACCAAAAAGGGGGAGATTGAAAGCACAAGTGCTCCCTAGGTTGTTTTGGTAATTAATGTCAACATATCTCTTGTTGGACTAACACTTTTATCTAGTATATTTCAGACAAGTTCAACAATGGAGTGGCATGGACTAAAGGATGTGGAACTCCTTCAAGATGCTAAGGATAAAGGATTGGCTCAAGCTTCAAGCTCAAGACTCCTTCATTTTGTATTTTAGTGATCCAAGATGACATTCAGTCTATAGGAAAAGCCAATACTATCAAGGAGGGATGAGGTGTTGCTTTATGAGTTTCTTGCTCCACAGTGCTTAGTGATATGCTCCAAAGCCCTCAACTACTTTCCCACATCCACATATGACCTAAACCTAAAGTCTAACTCGGCCCCACCGATTCTTTCTATCCGGCGCCACCGAGTTCAGATGTCATAGCCACTGCCACAAACCCTAGGCAAATCGGTCTCACCGATAGGGATCTCGGTCACACCGAGATGGGATTGTAATCTCTCTGTGTATGTACATTATCAAAATCGGTCTCACCGAGTTTGAGCAATCGGTACTGCCGAGATTACAATGCAAACTCTCTGGTTAGCTTATTACCAAAATAGGTCCCACCGAGTTTGAGTAATCGGTCCCATCGAGTTTGCCTGACCAACTCTCTGGTTAGCTTATTACCAAAATCGGTCCCACCGAGTTTGTGTAATCGGTCTCACTGAGATTACGTTATGCCCTAACCCTAACCATATCGGTCCTACCGAGTTGCATATCGGTCCCACCGGAAACCCTAACAGTCACATTATTTACTAAGTCGGTCTGACCGAGTTTGTTAATTCGGTCCCATCGAGATTGGTAAATTGTGTGTAACGGTTAAATTTTGTGTGGAGGCTATATATACCCCTCCACCTCCTCTTCATTCGTGGAGAGAGCCATCAGAACAAACCTACAATTCCAACTTACCATTTCTGAGAGAGAACTACCTACTCATGTGTTGAGGCCAAGATATTCCATTCCTACCATATGAATCTTGATCTCTAGCCTTCCCCATGTTGCTTTCCACTCAAATCTTCTTTCCACCAGATCCAAATCCTATGAGAGAGAGTTGAGTGTTGGGGAGACTATCATTTGAAGCACAAGAGCAAGGAGTTCATCATCAACACACCATTTGTTACTTCTTGGAGAGTGGTGTCTCCTAGATTGGCTAGGTGTCACTTGGGAGCCTCCGACAAGATTGTGGAGTTGAACCAAGGAGTTTGTAAGGGCAAGGAGATCGCCTACTTTGTGAAGATCTACCGCTAGTGAGGCAAGTCCTTCGTGGGTGACGGCCATGGTGGGCTAGACAAGGTTGCTTCTTCGTGGACCCTTCTTGGGTGGAGCCCTCCATGGACTTGCGCAACCGTTACCCTTCGTGGGTTGAAGTCTCCATCAACGTGGATGTACGATAGCACCACCTATCGGAACCACGGCTCAAAAAGCACCGTGTCTCCAAATTGCGTTTGAAATCTCCAAACCCTTCCCTTTACATTATTGCAAGTTGCATGCTTTCCTTTCCACTGCTCGTATACTCATTTGCATGCTTGCTTGAATTGTGTGAAGATTGCTTGACTTGTTCTAAGATTGCTAAAATCTGCCATAGACTAAAATTGGAAAAAGGCATAATTTTTAATTGGTCTAGTAGTCTAATCACCGCCCCCTCTAGACTTACTTACTTCTTCTCAAGGTCCTACACACGTCCATGACTCCGTTTCACACACATTGCATATGTTACTTTTTTTGTTTGAGATATCATCAACACATTGCCTCTGTTTTGCACAAACTATCTCTCTCACACCCACCCACATGCATACCTGCACCTAAAGAAGAGGTGCATGCAGGACACACGTACTCACATCTCGTTCCCGGCAACACCCGCGCAGGTACACGGTGGAGTTCATTTCTGTATGAAAAGGCAGCCCACATGTTAATTTGACGCGTGTAGAGATTGTTTACTCAAAGGAGGGTCGGGTACCATGCCTAGATGGAACAAAGTTCAACTTGACGCATTAGTATTAAATAAAGTTATATATTCCTCAATGGCACGTACAGAATATAAAATGATTGCCGTGGGGAAAATGGAAAAATGGGTTTGTCTCTCGTCACACCATCTCACACAAGGCGACAGTGGCCTCTCTCTCCCAGCGTTGGTCAGTGATCCGGCCACACCCCGTCCGCCGATGGAAAGGGAGGATGTGCATCGTCTCTCCATTTGACGGCATTGAGGCATCACGTCCCGATCTGCGGTACCCGCCGTTCTTTGTGACCAAGCTCCTGCACGGTAGGGCCTTCGCCACTTGCTCGCTGCCATAGTATGGGCAGATCCCGGCCGCCGGCGCCCTCCTAGTAACATCCCGACGACCCTCAGGTACAACTTCCTCTGGCCTTGCTCCACTGCCCATCTTCCCACGTTGCTGCATGTGGATCTTCTTTAGTTGTTTGCTTAAAACGTATATCTGCCGGCATACTTTCCATCTTGCAATCTCGTCCTCAAACCATTTTTGATAAACCACCATGTGCTATCTTTCCCTTATTACATGGAATATGCTTCTTTTTTGTCGGCGTATGTGTCTTCAACTCATGTTATTGAGCAGTAATTGTTTCCTTTCTACCTCCTTTTGCAAATAGGGCTATCCATTTTCACCTCGTTGCTATTGCGACCTTTTGGTGAACTACACAAATCACTTTTTCCTTAAGAGTGTTTTGTGCAGTTCTGCCAAAATGTCACACGGGCAACGTTTTTACATTTCTGTGGGACTGCAAAAAGGGAGATTGGTTTCTATCCTCCTCATCCAACTCCGTGCCTAATCCTAGGGAGATTAGGATCATAGAGGTGATCGGCTTCTATTTGTGTTTGTTATGTTTCATCATTTAGTTCCACTATTATTGTAATCACACTGACTGGATATCTTTGCAAACAGGGATGGTCCGCTTGATTTTAGTGGAGCTGCACAAAATGATCGGATTGTGGTGTCCTCCATACACCTCTTTTTTGGCTATAGAGCTGGGTGAAACTAGCTACCAATCAATGAACACTGTGCCAAGGAAATGGAGCCATGCCTACGAGCATCATCGATCAATTATATATTTTTCTTTATTTGTACACCTTCTCACAACTTTGTCTTCAGTCGTGATGTGAATACTGGTGCTGATCTGCGAACCATTGAGATGCATTAGTAGCCATGGTAGTTTCATTTGTATTTGATGGAATGTTGTAACGAGATAATATTGAGGCAAGACACATGAATCCTAAGTTGAAACCTTTTTCTCCTGCGGGAACCAAAGTTTAAACCTTCATAGCATCAGAATACAATTTCATTAAAATTATGCGTACATATAAACAAATCCTGAAGGATTGATAGCAATGCCAGAAACAATTCAACCTCGTTTCGCCAACATATGGGACATCCTTCAGCCGGCTCCACCTGCCATGCAGCAATATTGAGTGCACAACTGCAGGGAAGGATTCACCCCGGTGGTTTCACCGCAGTAGTAATGACTAGTGAGCAGTCAAATCACAGAGCCCCACCTTCGCCATAGTAAGTTGCTCAGACGAAGCAACCATCATTTCTCTGTTCCTTGAATCCGCTGGTACTCCCATATTTCCAGAGTAATAAGTTACTCGGGTGAATCAACCATCACTTCACCTTTCCCACAGTAAGTACTAGTACCTCCTTTTTTTACTCTAGAAATAACCACACGCGAATATTGGACGATAGCAGCACATCAACTGAATCTAAAATCGAAACCAACCAATGAACCATGTAAAAATTAGCTTATTTTTAAGGCCCATGCAAGGTAATTGAAATAGACTTCAATTTTTTGAAAGTGTGCACACCCTCCATTCTATTTCTAGGTCCGCCACTTCAATGAACTACTACTACTGGTGAGCGTTTGCTAGTACGTATCATGTACTCCGTCTGTCCATGTATATAGGACTTAATGCGTTTTCTGAGAACGCATTAAGCCCTATATACATGGACAGACGGAGTACATGATACGTACTAGCAAACGCTCACCAGTAGAAGTAGTTCATTGGTTGGTTTCAATTTTTGATTCAGTTGTTGTGCTGCTACCGTCCAATATTCGCGTGTGGTTGTTTCTAGAATAAAAACAAGGAGGTACCCCTACTTATGTTACTCCCACTACGCCTAGCCTAAGGTTAGTAGGTGACCTTGCACTTGTCTCTTCGCCTCTTTCGGAAGTCGATGGTTCTATAGTAGTACTTCTGGCAATCTGACACCAAATGAACTGCTGCACGTCCACCGCTTGTAAGCAAAAGTTTCTCCTCGTGCTGCGAGCCACCATGCACGCATTCGCGAGGGACAAGGCGTAGTAAGCAAGCTTCTCATCATTCTGCGATATGACGGGACACATCAAAGTTATTTAGTACATACTCTCTCCAAAAAATGGCTGACCATGTCATGGCTACCATCCCGTGCTCCATCGTTGAGTATATGCACTATTCACGTGCCATCGAGGAGAAAACATATTGCGTAGTAGGTGCCATCGAAGTGCATGACTCGCTTACGCACTGCTTATCTGATTATCTCCATTTTCTTGCATGACACGGGCACCTTGATGCTAGATGTCTCGCGTGTTGGCAAAAGGATGAACAAAGCTCACGTAAAAAAAGAGTTGAAGAACATAGATTCCTGATGACCGAGAAGGAGCAAGGAACCTCACGGTGGAGTGTCTGCAAGGAACCTTGTGTGTTTTCCCCTGTTTTTTGCCGCCTGCCCACCTATAAACAAATAAAAGAACATGAACTCTTCAGTAACCACTAGAGATGATACATCAGGATGCTAAGTTGAAGATGTTTTATAGTTTATATTGATAACCACGCAAAAAGCCACACATGTATAGGACGCATGCAGCCACGCATGTACACATGCCAACACACTAACTCCATCCGATCCAACTCATGCACATACGCGCACAGCATGGAGCACACAACGCATGTACACAACACATGCATGCACACACACTCGGCCGCAGAATGCATGTGAATAACACATGCATGTGCACACACTCAGCTGCATGGAGGCGTGCGCCATCTGCGGCGACGTTCGGTTCATCGTGCTATGGCAAAGCTCGCACACAACAGCGCCTACACATCTCTTGCAACACCTCTTTGCCGTTGTTGCTCAACGACTAGTCGGATACGAAGACGACAGCAGCATCGACCTTAGAGCTAGCACTGATGGAAAAACACACACGCTGCACACACACACGAGCACGTACGAGTGCCCACGACATGGTGCGTCATCGCCTCGACTCCTTCTACGCATGTTGTCTATCAAGGCGGCTGCATGCCTAATGATGATGTGGGTGAGATCTTCTAGGACTCAGATGATGACGCGAAAATTTATGAGACTACCCATAGTGGGAGTAACATAGGTAGTAACATCACACATGTCTAGTTAAAGTAGATGATGTGGCAAGCAATAAATGAAGAAAGAGAGGAAAGTAGTAACATCACACATATCAAGGCAAGATGTGTTTATAGCCTAATAAATGAAGTGTTGCATGTTGCCACAGATATGTTACTATAGAGGTAGTAACATAGACTAGTAACATGAGCATGCTACTAGTCTATGTTACTACCCATTGTGGCTAGTCTGAGGGGGGTGTCTCCAATAGTGTTCCTCGGCTCGCACCTCTTGCATCAGGGTGGTCGATCTTGGAGTCATTCATCTGGTACACGTGGCATCTCAGATCTGGACACAAGGTGACGTACACCGTCAAGGTCCACAGTCAAGGGGGTGCTAAGTGCTAAGTGCTTAGATGTGCTTAGATGAGGTGCTAAGTGCATTAAAGGGCTTAGCAACTCAAGTCTCCAATGCATAGGTTCTTAGTTTGTTGTTGCTAAGCTTGCTTCATTTAGTTAGCTATAGACTCAAAACTGTCTTTCCACCATTTCTTCTTGTGGCCACCAAACTAGTCTCTCTCTTCTTAATTAACTTGCCACATCATATTTTATGCCTATGTGGTAGGCTTAGCAGCTATACATGGTGGAGCACTGGGAGAGGCCAAGGCTGGTCATAGTGGGGAGAACTTATACTGTAACATATTACTATGTTACTCTAAACATCTCTATAAACCGGAAAGGAGGGAGTAGTAACATAGACTAGTGTCATATGCATGAAACTACTAGTGAGTATGGGAGCACATGATATTTCCCCGTCCGGACCAATCCCAAGTTGGCTTCTCACCTTCTTGGCCCAACAAAAATCCCTCCCCCCTCCCGTGCGCGCTTCCTGCCCGGCGCTAGCTGAGCCCGCCTCCCACATTGATGGCAAGTCAGGGTGACGCGACCTCTCACTACTTCCGCCGTTGAAGCGGCATGCCGACTGAGGGCACCGCCCACTGCACCCCCGGCATGTCAGACTACACAGAGGAGAGAACTTTAGAGCAAGAACTACAATTACATGACATAAGCAGGCTATAAGGATTTAAATATAGTATTTGTGCTTAGTTGAAGGAGAGAGAAGAGGAGAGAGAAGAGAAGCGGGTTGTAAACTTGTAGCCGGTTGTAGCAGGAGCCCCAACATAATTTGTGAGACAAAAGCTGGGGCCACTATTAATGATATAGTATATTATACTAAATGGACTAACTATTGTACTAGCAGGCTATTAGGTTGGTTCTAGATGATGTGTCAACTTCATATAGCCGGATGTTGGCTATACTATTAACCATGCTCTAAGTGTGGTGTGAGTGGGACTAAAGTTTAGTCCCATACCGCTAGGTGGGTGTGAGTTGCACCACTTTATAACATGATCTACTCTAGCATTTGCATGAGCATGATAATAGGAAACCTACATGAGGCGGACCAATAGGCAAAGTTCTCGTCCATCGTGGCTACCGGAATGTCATCAACAATAGTAACAAGGTCTTACAAACAGAGCTTGTACAACGAGGTGTTTACATAAGCAGGGAATTATCACTGCTCAGATAAGATAGGTTACAAGAAAGATTAAACAAAACAATGGAAAGGAAAGCATAGACTCATGTAGTTATCAGTGTTCTCTAGTGTCTAACAACTCAGAACCCGTGGAAATTGGAATCGGCGAGAAATAATAGTTGTTTGAAGAACTCACAAGAAGTTATGTAGTTCCGTGATAATCTCAAGATACCAGAGGGTAATACTCAAAGGTATTATCGATGTAGAGATTGAACAGGTGAAACGATCTAAAGAAGACAAGTACTTTTAACTTGTCCGATAAATGGATCAAACAAGAACAATATGGTCGGAACCACGATTGCAAAGGACCAAACATAGATACAAAGATGGACTTATCACAAGGGATTATTATTATAACAAGAAGATTCCATGATAAGTTCCACATCAGGTCTGTGGGCATGAACACAAAGGTTCAAGGTCGACTCCCACTTCTCTAATGAACAACTTTCCATTCACCTCTCGCGTTCGAAGAAGTTGTGGAATTGAAAATTTATCCGAAGAAACACCAGTAGATATAACTCGCATAATCTTCGGGTTCACATGGATTTAGGTAAGACAAATATTCAACCCATCGAGGCATTTGAGGAACATATACCACAAACTTCACGAGTAAATAACTCAATCCTGAGAGTAGAGCATGGTTCAGGAAGCAGAAGATACAATTTACCAAAGGCATTATGTATCTGAGGAAAAGCTCACAAGGTTACTGTATATGAAGGACGCTGTCGGATAGAACCCCACAAAGGATCTAGTGGTTCACAAGGGACCTGACGTGAGTATCAGTACTCAACCAGAGGTAGAAGAATGCAAGGATATCAGATTATAGAAGCAACTAACTAATTCGGAGTTCAAATGCAAAGGAATTACGATTTCCAAAATCGAGGGACCAGAAGCAAACGCTCTGACCAAGAATGGATAAGTTGAATAGACTTAGGGTACAACCGATGGCCATCTGATTGGCCGAGAACCAGCTCATGTTCGGGAAGATGTCTGAGTTGGAAAGATAATCTATAAGGATCAACTGATGATTGCGGCACAGACATATCAAATCGAAAGACTCAAGATGATAATGACAACGGATGTCAATGGATACTACTAGGCATATGTAATTAACAAGAGTGTAGGCAGGTAAGACCTTCTAGAGCAATAGGCGACAAAGGTCATCGAAAGCTCGGATTGTATTACAAAGTATCTTCTGAAGCATAAGAATAACTCGCAATGAATGGATACTCGATAAGAGCAAGTAATTATCCGTAGGGGATATTCATGTGGCAAAGAACTGCAAGGTAGTAAGTTCAACGGATTCTCAGGACAACAAAGAGTAATTCGGGGCACCTTGTAATAATAAGAGCAACTGGGGATGAAGGTATGAACGGCAATTGGAGGTAGTAACTCATAAGGATTTATCGGTGGTAGGGATCGCATCAGCTAAGGGTACAAGGGTCTCGGAGAAAGCATCGGAGAGTATCTTCAGAATCTTCTGGTGAAGTGGGCCATTACCTGGAATGAAGGGGCTCTCCTGGGAGCCTCCTAGCTACTCCTGGTCATCGGCGGCCTCCACGTAGTAGTAGGCACCCTCAGTGTAGTAGCAGTCGTTGTCAAAGGTGGCGTCTGGATCCTGGGCTCCACCATCTGGTTGCAGCATCCGGGGAGAATGGAAAGAGGTGGAAAAGGGGGAGCAAAGCAACTGTGAGTACTCATCCAAAGTACTCGCGAGCAAGGATCTACACTACATATGCAACACTATCAAAGAAAGGCTGTATATGTGGACTGGACTACAGAAATGCCAGAATAGAGAGAAGGCCTAGTCCTATCGAAGACTAGCATCTTCTGGAAACCACGTTCTTGGAGCAAACATGAGGGAGTAGAGTAGCATAAAGTAAAGTAGTAGTAGTGTTATCAACCTCGGCCAGCGATCCTTTCTCGACTCCCTGCGAGAAAGCAACCCCAGAGCCATACTATCCAGTTATCACATCATCACAATCCAATTCTCATCACAAGTATCCAGTTGTAGTTGTATCGATCGGGATACAACTCCAAGTGTCCGTTACCGTAGGACAGGCTATTGATAGATGTTTTCATCCCTGTAGGGGTTCACCAACTTACCCACCACGCTCGATTAACTCCGGCCGGACACACTTTCCTGGGTCATGCCCGGCCTCAGCCAAACAATATGCCGCAACCCGGCCTAGGCTTAATAGAGAGGTCAGCACGCCGGACTAATCCTATGCCCCGGGGGTCATGGGCCATCACCCCGGGAACTCCTGCACGTTGCGAGGGCGGCCGGTGAGCAGACCTAGCTACCTCCCTAAAAAGGCAAGTGCTTACCAGTCCAACCCGGCGCGTGCCACTCAGTCGCTGACGTCTATTAAGCTTCGGCTGATGTATATGACGCAGAACGCCCATACTATGCCCACGTGATGGTTAGTGCTATCAGGCCAGAGGCCCCTCGGATCAAATATCCAAATCGTAGTGGATTAGGAACGCGCGGTAACAAGCAGAGACCCACGAAAGATGTGACCCCGTTGCCCCGTCTTGAGGACTTGCGGCAAGGGCAAGGAATGCCCGAGCACGCCTCGTAATTATCTCGCGGGCACCCTCCAGGTCAACCCGACTCCTCATCACTCGCAAATATGCTCGCGCGGGTACACGTCAGGGCCGACCCGTCTTTAGACAGGGTTCAGTGTAAAGTCATAGTAACCATAGTAACCGTGTGTCCAAACATCAAGGGGAAAACCCGAGGAATCACCCCCGGTGAATTCCACTCAATGTAATCATCAAGGTGAACGTAAGAGGGACCACCCTCGAGGTTCACACTTGAGGGGTTGCATGACAGAGTCGTATCGGAAGTGGTTAAAGCGGAAATCACCCTCGATGACCACGACCGAATAGCTACACTACAAGGTTAACATCAAAAGTGCTGATGAGGTCTCACCCTCGGTACTCGATAGTAACCCAGTAGTGTCGAGCAACTAAGGGAAAGTGATGTGTGGTGCCGGGGCCTGGTCTTCGATCATGTCGATCGAGGCGTCGATGATGAAGCAGGGGCAACAAGGACAAGTGGGGGTCACTGATGGATCACTAGCCAACCTATACTAAATAGTTTAGGATAAGCAGGTAATGTACAACAACAGGTTACAAAAGCAGGCTATGCATCAGAATAGGAGCAAACAATAACAGTAGCAAAATCTAGTGCAATCATGAGAGAATGGAATGGGCGATATCAGGATGATCAAAGGGGGGGCTTGCCTCGTTGCTCAGACAAGAAGGAGGGTCGTCGGTGACGTAGTCGCTCACAGTGGCATCAGCAGCGGTCTCAGGGTCTACCAGAGAGAAGAGGGGGAAGAAACAATAAATACACGCAAACATATGCATAACAAGACAATAAGCGGTCCTAGAGGTGTTCTAACGCAGCGTTAGGCGATACTGGTGAAGGGGGAAAACATCCGGGAATGTTTCCCCAGTGTTAGGCATTTTTGGGCAGATGAAACGGAAGGGAAAGGTTGCATGTTCGCTATGCTAGTGACGTGTGTCGGACAAATGGAACGCGTGTTCGGATTCGTCTCGTCGTTCTAAGCAACTTTCATGTAGAAAACTTTTTCATCCAAGCTACGGTTTAATTTCTATTAATTTTCAAAGTTTATTCTATTTCTAGAATTACCATATTTAAATTAATTCAAAACAATGATTATGACGTCAGCCTGACGTCATCATGACGTTGGCGGTCAACAGAGTTGACCAGGGTCAACCTGACGTGTGGGGCCGTTCTGTCATAGACTTAGCAGGTTAAATTAACTAATTTAGCTAATTAGGCTATTTAAGTAAGGTTAATTAATTTAATTAATTACTTACTTAACTAATTAATCATCTTTATTAAATATTATTTTTTATAAAAACTTTTTTTTATACAAGGGGCTGTGGGGGGCATTGGGCAGTGGCCCAGGCCGGTTAGTGGGCGCGGGCTAGCAGGCACGGGCGTGGGTGTAGCCCGCCTGAACACGGGGCGAGGCCGTCGTGCGATGGGGAGTAGCAGGACGCGCAGGCAGCGGGGCGCCGGCGGCCGCGGCAATGGCCGGCAGGGCACGGCGCGGCGGAGGCCACGCGGCCCCGGGTGGCCGCCAAAGAGTGGTAGAGGCGAGGGAGCACGGGCGGCGCATAGGCGACAACAATGGGGCGCCGGCGGAGGCGGTGAACAGCGCGGGGGAGGCCATTCGCAGGCGGGCGCGCAAGCCGTGGACGTGCATGGACCGAACAAGATCAAGGCGCGGTGGTCGTGGTGACTACGAGGAGCGGTGAGCGCGGGAGGGAGGGTCGAGGAGGAAGAGGAGCTCACGGGGAGCTTTAGGGAACGGCAGTGGCCTCAGGGAGGCCGGTCGGGGTCGAGGTCGAGGATGGCGTCCGTCAAGGAGGTGGAGGATGAGGCGGTGGTCCAGCGAGGTGGCGACGGTCGACAGGGCATGGATGACGGCGAGCTGCGACGGGGGCGCCAGCTACCGTCGAGGCAGAGGCAAGGTCGGGGGGGGGGGGGGGGCGGGGGGGGGGGAGGAGGTGTGGGGAGTTGGTCGGCCTGGCTGATGGCCAGGTGGGCCGAGAGGCCCAATGGGTGAGGGAGTGTTTTTTATTACTTATTTTCTTTTCACAGTTTTATTTAATTTCCACAATATTTTAGTTTAATTAAAATACAAAAGTAGTTTCTAAATTAGTATTAGTATTTATGCCACTGCCACAAAATAACTTGGCACAAAATAAATTATTTTAGAGTTTTTTAAATTAAAAAGCACTTATATAATTGCCTTTAGTCATTGCTTTATTCACAAAGGGCACTTAAACACTTTACAAAAGTGTTGGGTCATCACCATAATTAGTTATGGAATATTTTCCACGTGATAAACATTTTAGTTTGCATGTTGACAAAATTGAAATTTTGGTCTTGAATTGAATTAGAATTTGAATTAGGCTTTGTATCATATGAGGATTAGAAACAGTATTGTGATGACATGGCACCACTAACGAGGGATTACTATAGCTTAATTATCTGGGCATTACACCCGATGACAAACCAAGCAATTGTTTCATACTTTCGACGTTCTCAAACATTTTCAACTTTCACGCAATACATGAGCGTGAGCCATGGATATAGCACTATAGGTGGAATATAGTATGATGGTGGAGGTTGTGTGGAGAAGACAAAAAGGGAGAAAGTCTCACATCGACGCGGCTAATCAACAGGCTATGGAGATGCCCATCAATTGATGTCAATGCGAGGAGTAGGGATTTCCATGCAACGGATGCACTAAGATCTATACGTGTATGAAATCTCAAACTAAAACTAAGTGGGTGTTCATCCAACTTGCTTGCTCATGAAGACCTCGGGCATTTGAGGAAGCCCATCATCGGAATATACAAGCCAAGTTCTATAATGAAAATTCCCACTAGTATATGAAAGTGACGATATAGGACACTCTCTATAGGAAGAACTTGGTGCTACTCTGAAGCACAGGTGTGGTAAAAGGATAGTAACATTGCCCCTTCTCTCTTTTTCTCTCATTTTTTTATTTTCTCTTTTTTTAATAGGCTTCTTTGGCCTCCCTTTTTTTATTTAGGCTTCTTTGGCCTCTTTTTTTTATAAAGTCAGGAGTCTCATCCCGACTTGTGGGGGAATCATAGTCTCCATCATCCTTTCCTAACTGGGGCAATGCTCTAATAATGATGATCATCACACTTCTATTTACTTACAACTTTATATTACAACTCGATACTAGAACAAAGATATGACTCTATATGAATGCCTCCGGCGGTGTACCGGGATGTGCAATGGTCTAGCATAGCAATGACATCAAAAAATGGACAAGCCATGAAAACATCATGCTACCTATCTTACGATCATGCAAAACAATATGACAATGAATGCTCACGTCATGTATATGACGGTGATGGAAGTTGCATGGCAATATATCTCAGAATGGCTATGGATATGCCATGATAGGTAGGTATGGTGGCTATTTTGAGGAAGATATAAGGAGGCTTATGTGTGATAGAGTGTATCGTATCACAAGGTTTGGATGCACCGGCGAAGTTTGCACCAACTCTCGAGGTGAGAAAGGGCAATGCACGATACCGAAGAGGCTAGCAATGATGGAAGGGTGAGAGTGCGTATAATCCATGGACTCAACATTAGTCATAAAGAATTCACATACTTATTGCAAAAATATATTAGTCATTGAAAAGAAGTACTACGCGCATGCTCCTAGGGGGATAGATTGGTAGGAAAAGACCATCGCTCGTCCCCGGCCGCCACTTATAAGGAAGACAATCAATAAATAAATCATGCTCCGACTTCATCACATAATAGTTCAACATACGTGCATGCTACGTGAATCACAAACTTCAACAGAAGTATTTCTACAATCCACAACTACCCACTAGCATGACTCTAATATCACCATATTTATATCGCAAAACTATTGCAAGGAATCAAACATATCATATTCAGTGATCTACAATTTTAAGTAGGATTTTATGACTAACCATGTGATTGACCAATTCCTGTCATCTCTCTAAATAGATATAAGTGAAGCAAGAGAGTTTAATTCTTTCTACAAAAGATGTGCCCATGCTCTAACAAATATAAGTTAAGCAAAAGAGCATTCTACAAATGGCGGTTTTCTATGTGAAGAGAAACAGGCAATCCAAACTTCAAATGATATAAGTGAAGCACATGAAGCATTCTATAAAGCCATACTCAAAAGATTTAAGTGGAGTGCAATGAGCATTCTATAAATCAACCAAGGAATATATCATACCATCATGGTGCATAAAATAAAAGTGAAAACTAAATGCAAAAGACGCTCCAAGACTTGCACATATCGCATGAATGAAACGAATCCGAAAACATACCGATACTTGTTGAAGAAAGAGGGGATGCCTTCCGGGGCATCCCCAAGCTTAGACGCTTCAGTCTCCTTGAATATTTACTTGGGGTGCCTTGGGCATCCCCAAGCTTGAGCTCTTTCCTCTCCTCATTTTCCTCATATCGAGACCTTCTCGATCAAACACTTCATCCACACAAAACTTCGACAGAAAACTCGGTAACATCCGTTAGTATAATAAAGCAAATCACTACTATAAGTACTGTTACAAACCAATTAATATTTTGTTTTTGCATTGTGTCTACTGTAATATTGATTTACCATGGCTTAATCCACTAATATAAATTGATAGTTTCATCAAAACAAGCAAACTATGCATCAAAAACAGAATCTGTCAAAAACAGAACTGTCTGTAGAAATCTGAACATTCACCATACTTCTGGTACCCCAAAACTTCTACCAAAATTTGTAAAAATAAAACATTTTTACAGAAATACAGTGCAAAAAGAATCAGAACCATTTGTCATTCCAGTAAAAAAGGTAAAATCGCGCACTACAGCCAAAGTTTCTGTCCTGCACCGTACAAACCAACAAGCATCGTAAACATCCTAAAGGCAAACCTTGGAACATTATTTTTATAATACAATGGAATTGTACAAGGGGATAATTATTTTTTTGAAAAGTTTCTGTAATTAATATTCACGAAGTTTCCATGAGCATGAAAAAAGTTCAAGGCTAGCTCCCACTTTAACAATGCTCGTCTTTCTCACTTTCACTTTTCTTTTTGAAAAGTTTTGGGTTCCCCTCTTTATTTTTTTGTTTTTAAACTATATAAAAGAACTCAACAGAAATAAATGACTCTCTAAAACTTCCGGGTTGTCTCCCTGGCAGTGCTTTCTTTAAAGCCATTAAGCTAGGCATATAGTGCTCAAGTAATGGATCCACCCAGATCCCAAGGTTTATCAAAGCCAATTTTAATTAACAATGATGTGTAATTTAGTAGTAAGAACAAAGTAACATATATCATGCAACAACGAAGTCTAACTCTCTTCCTATGCATAGGCATGTCATAAAAGAATAATTCGTGCACACCAAGTAAAGTCCAATGCATAGTATAAGCAGTTTCTTGCAATTTTATCATATTGGAAACATACAGAGGTGGAGATATAGTTCCTCTCTCATAATAATTGCAAGTTGGAGCAAAAAGCACATGCATATTATATCTATCAAAATCATCATGTGCAACGGTAAAATGCAACCCATCAACATAATCCTTAATAAGCACAAACTTCTCCGATATAGTGTAGTTTGGAGAATTCAAAAAGATAATAGGACAATCATGTGTGGTTGCAATAGAAAAAATTCATGTTTAACATAAGGAACTGTAGCAAGTTCATCTCCATAAGCATAATTCATATTGGCATCTTGGCCACAAGCATAGCAAGCATAATCAAAAAGGAGTATTTCAAGAGAATCTACGGGATCATAACAATCATCATATCAATCATCCTTCGATAAGCACGAAGGGAAATTAAACAATTTATGAGTTGAAGAGTTACTCTCATTAGAAGGTGGGCACGGGTGATCAATCCGCTCTTCCTCATTTTGTTCTTCGCTCTCCTCCTCATCTTTTTCATCTCACAGTTTCATCAATTTCTTCTTCCATAGACTCCTGCAAAATATTAGTCTCTTCTTGGACAACGGAGACTTTCTCAATAAAAGCATCAATATTGGCATTGTATTAATAATTCTCATAGCAATATTTAAGTATAGCAAAATTTTCAGGCATATAAACTGAATCATCAAAATCTTCAAACTCTTTAAACAAATATTCAATTTCATAAGCACCCATAAAAGCAACAAATTCTTCTATTTGTTCCACATCATAGTAATCATATATACCATTAGCATAAGAAGTCAAGGTTTTATCATCATTGAATTCGCATGAAAAGGGAAGGTCTGGAGCCTTCATCCTAGAGCAACAAGTATAATCATATCTGAAGCATAGGTGCCTAGCATACTAATACAACATATAAATTTGATCCCATAATAGTTTCCCTTTTTGTGTCAAGCCATAATCCCTAAAGTATTCACATTGATCCAATGTGTCTCCCATAACATAATTGAATGGGGTTTTCTCAGGATTATTAAAGTAGTACATAATTTCTTTCGCATAACGAGCATCGAGGGTTTTAGGAGGTTCCCCATCTCCATGAGTAGCAAGTAAACCTAATTTTTTTGGTATCTCGTGTTCCATATCCAAAACTAAAGATAGAGAACAACTAAGAACAGGAAATAAAAATTACTTAGTGATAAAGCAAACAAGCACACACGAGAATATTCACCCCACGCTATGACTCCCTGGCAACGGCGCCAGAAAAAGGTCTTGATAACCCACAAGTATAGGTGATCAATTGTAGCCTCTTTCGATAAGTAAGAGTGTCGAACCCAACAAGGAGCTAAAGGTAGAACAAATATTCCCTCAAGTTCTATCGACCACCGATACAACTCTACGCATGCTTGATGTTCGCTTTACCTAGAACAAGTATGAAACTAGAAGTACTTTGTAGGTGTTGTTGGATAGAATTGCAAGATAACAAAAGGCACATAAATAAAAAGTAGGGGCTGTTTCGATGAAGACACAACTAAGTTAGTTTTAGTAGAGAGCTTTTTGTCACGAGAAAGTTATTTGTGCCTAGGCAATCGATAACTAGACTGGTAATCACTATTGCAATTTTATTTGAGGGAGAGGCATAAGCTAACATACTTTCTCTTATTGGATCATATGCACTTATGACTGGAACTCTAGCAAGCATCCGCAACTACTAAAGATCATTAAGGTAAAACCCAACCATAGCATTAAAGCATCAAGTCCCCTTTATCACATACGCCACGACCCCCTTACTCGGGTTTATGCTTCTGTCACTCAAGCAACCCGCTATAAGCGAATCATGAACATATTGCAACACCCTACATCGGGAATCCCTCACGCTTGCGCGACACGGAGGGCACAACAGGACAACACCAATAATAGAACATGCAACTCAAACCAATCACGATCATCAATTAACCCATAGGACAAAACGGATCTACTCAAACATCATAGGATAGCCATACATCATTGGGAAATAATATATTGCGTTGAGCACCATGTTTAAGTAGAGATTACATTGGGTAAAAGAGAGGTTACACCGCTGCATAGAGGGGGGAAGAGTTGATGATGAGGGCGGTGAAGTTGTTGGTGTAGATCGCGGTGATGATGATGGTCCCCGGCAGTGTTCCGGCGCCACCGGAAGCAAGGGGGAGAGAGAGCCCCCCTTCTTCATCTTATTCTTCCTTGACCTCCTCCCTAGATGGGAGAAGGGTTTCCCCTCTGGTCCATGGTCTCCATGCCATGGGAGGGGCGAGATGCCCTCCGAGATTGGATCTGTCTCTCCGTCTCTCTCTGTTTCTGCATTCCTGGATTCTGCCCTTGCGGCGAAAGAAGGGCATCAACCGCCTTACGGAGTGGCCACGAGGGGCCAGGGCGCGCCTGACCCCTGGGGCACCCCCTGCCTCGTGGGCCACTCGAGCATCGTCTCGCGTTGATTCTTCTTCCCAAAAATCATAAATATTCCAAAAAAAATCTCCGCCCATTTTTATTCCGTTTGGACTCCATTTGATATGGGGTTTCTATGAAACAAAAAACATGCAACAAACACGAACTGACACTGGGGACTGGATCAATATGTTAGTCCCAAAAAATTATATAAAAAGTTGCCAAAAGTATATGAAAGTTGAATAATATTGGCATGGAACAATAAAAAAATTATAGATACGACAGAGACGTATCACCTGCTCCCTCCTCCCGTGGCTGGTTGTGTTGCCGCCAGGCCATCCCTCTACCCACCCACACATCCTGTCATTTTCCAGCGACGTCAGCCTCACCCCGCAATCGACCAGTCAGCGCTCGTACTCCCCTTAGCGTGGGCATCCACTGCGGTGGCTTCACCGGCTCCAGGTGGTTCCCTTCTTGGGCCTCGCCCTCATCCATCGCGTTTGTGCTCTTGGCGCAGCGAGGTCAACATGGTCAACAAACAACAGCCACCGGAAGAGGCTGACAGTAGGGGCCCACAGAAGGAAATGCCTCATTACGCGCAAAATAATGATTCCTCTACCTGACAACTGGGACCCACCGGAAGGGCCTCTGCATTTCATGAAAAAAACGTTCCCCCTGTGTCAGCTCAGACCCAGTGCCTCCTTATTACGCACAAAAAAATTTAATACTCCCCTGCTAGCTGGGACCCACCTTGGTGGGAGGCTGACTTGTGGGCCTACTAAGTTGACGGGGACGGAGGGCTTTGTAAACTTAGTCAATATGAACGATTCTAGCTCCAGTGACCTTACATTGTCCATCCAATGGCCGTAGTGCTTCTTTAACCTCTGATCTTCTTGCTCCAGCCGCCCAAAGCAGCACCGGTCGTGCCGCATGCTCTTGCCTCCCGTGGCCAGCTGTGCTGCCGCGGAGGCCTCACCGCCCCCTACCATTCCCACAGCTGGCCAGACCCTGCAGCGATGATAGCCTCACACTACAGCCAAACGAGTGAACCCTCGTACTCCTCTTTGCGCGGGCTTCCACTGCCGCGTCTTCCCCGGCTCCATGTCGTCCCCTTCCTAGGCCTCACCGTCGTCCACCGCCTTGGTGCTCTCAGTGCGGCGTGGTCAATGTGGTCAAGGAATGACTTCCATCAGAAGAGTACTACACGTGGAGAGGCTGACAGTTGGGTCCACGGTGGCCGCAAGGAAGTGCCTCCTTATTACGCGGAAAATAATTATTCCTCCACCTGACAGCAGGGACCCACCGGATGGGCCATCATATTTCATGAAAAAATGTTTCCTCCCTGACTGCTGGGACCCACCAGCTACATCTTTGCACGCAAGGAATCGCTTGATCGCTCGGGTTCCGTAACGCGTAGCCTACAGTGCAATCGCCCGGGTTCAGTTAGGCGATGCCTCGCTTGGGTTCAGTTAGAGCCCAACTCCTCGCACCCACGCGCGTATGATACGAGAGAAACGCCCATCACTCGGCCCCCAACCACCCACCGTAATCGGGAACTCCTTGATATTTTCCTCGCCCTCGCTTCTACCATGATTTTTTCCGTCATGAACGACCCAAAGAATGTCATGCATCTGCGTTTTCAGCCCACCCAGGACGAAAAGCCCATTTTCTGTCATGATTTTTTGTCATAGAAGTAGGATCCCACCACATCTATGATGATACTGGGTTTTGTCACAATTATCGTCATAGAAGTGTCATAAGTATGACAGATTTTTTTTTGTTCGGCCCAAAATGTCATGGATGTGTATTTTTTTGTAGTGTAGTCATTGCCAATTGCTTGATAGATGCTAGAGTGATTGTGCATGCTTTGCCACATATTTTATTTGCTATTTTATTGTGTGAGCATGTTGGTTGCATACTTGTCTCATTCGAGGACATCCATTTGTTGCTTTGATTGTTTGGAGTTTCTTCTTTTTGCCAAATGGATGGACAAGTATGCCTAAGAACTCCTTCTAGCTATCTATGCTCTTCTCTTCTCAAATTCCATACATGCTACATCACAAAGTTTTATCTAAGTCAAATTCAAACCCTCTGTGTGAGGAGCACTCAGAGTCCCGTTTTGTCATAGACTTAAAATTTCCAAAACCTCTCTATGTATTTCGGTCTACCCGACTACTCCATTTCGGTCACACCGAGTTCACTAGGTTGATCAAGTTTTCAATCTCGGTGCAACTGATTAGAACATTTCGGTCTCACCGAGTTGAAGTAACCGCTTGCGATTCTGCGTCTTGATGCCACTGAGTTATTCCACTCGGTCACACCGACAGCTTCAGGATATATATACTGTCGGGCCAGATTTTGGAAATCACTTCAAAACCTCTTCGCCCGCGCGTGTCCTGCTCTGCCTCTGGGGACTCCGGATCGGCACCTCATCGCCAGCGACTTCTCGCCGCCGTCAACAGATTTGAATGTCGTCATTGCTGTCGTAGCAAACTCACTGCCGAACTAGGGTATGAGTTTGACCCCTTGTGCATTCTTTTTACCTCTGATTCTGAGAACAAGGTCAATGCCATGTTCTTTACCATGTATGAGATTGATCCATCCACGGAGAACCTCCATTAGACTAGATTTGAATTGAAAATTTAGGGTTAGGTTTCCGCCGGACTCATCTCGGACTGACCGAGTTGAAGGAATCGATTCCACCGATTTGGCTTAGGCCAAAGCACAAGTGATTTTTGGTCTGACCAAAAGTTGCAAATCAATGTGACCGATACCAGGAATTTGTGAAACCCTAGCAAACTCAGGGTCACCAAACTGTGTCTTGTTCTGACCGATTCCACATGTTCAGACTCCAAAGTTGCTTCGGTGTCACCGAGTTTTTCAAATCGTTACCTCTGAAATGCTTCCTGTAGAAAACTAAAACTAAGTTTTTGACTCATTCTTTTTGCAAAAACTCCGCACTTTGTGATGCTCATCTACTCTACCTCATCTACATCTATTCACAGGGTCTGCTGTCAGTTTGCTTTGCCAGAATGTCTGACTAGAGTGATAGCTAGAACAAATCAGAAGAGCAAGTGAACATGAGTGAGGGCACTAGTCCCTCTAGCAGCTCTGATGATGGCAGTAGGAGCACTCCAAGCAATTTCCCTAAGGCAGCTACAAGAACAAGGAAGAAGAGAACCTCATACTCAGAGGATGAGGACTATGTGGCTACTGAGGAGGAAATAAGCTCCAAGAAGAGAGTGTTGAAAAAGGAATATGGAACTGCTACTGCAACAAAACTTGGTATACATAAGAAGGCACCTGCCAAGAGAGTTCCTATGTCAAAGGCCAGAACTTCTACTCAGGAAACTATGGTTTTCACACTTGAGCCAAGATCAGGTGAAGAAGGGAAGAAGAGGGTTAGAAAAACTACAGCTAGAGTGATTGGGAATCCATCTATGAGGAAGGATTCTGCAAGTGAAGAGGAAGAGGAAGAAGAGGTTGCTGCTCAAGCATCTCCTGCTAAGTCAGAGAAGCTGATGGGGGATGCCATCAAGTCTGGGGCAGCTCCTTCAAAGCTCAAGACAACCCCAAAGCTCTAGCTCAAGCTCCAAAGAGAAGCACCAGGAACATACCTGCAACAGAGAAGAACAAGGCCCCAGTGCCTGAAGCTGCAGAAGAAGCTGAAGCCCAAGTGCTTAGGAAGCTCAAACCCAAGATTCCAGACCACAATGACAGTCACCCAGTTGCTGAAAACATGAAGGAAAGAAAGGATGCTGGTCTTAGAAAATGAAGACAAGCAGATCCATATGCTGTGAGGAGGGGGACTGCAGTGGACAACAAGATTTTTATGAGACAATGTTGCTAGACAAGAAGCCCATAGTGATATGCGATGGGTGGACTAGAAATACATTGATGCAAATGCTGATCATTTCCCAGGTGTGCATGAAAGCTTCAAAGCAAATGGTATTGATGACTTTGTTGGTCAGAAGCTCACCAAGTGGAATGATGAGCTCATTATGCAATTCTATTGAATAACACACTTCTATCCAGATGGAAGGATTGTGTGGATGACAGCAATGAACAGTTGATGAGTGGGCTAGGCTCATAAATGCCCCTGAAGAAGAAGAGAATGACATAGATGTGTATGCTGAGAAGAAGAAAGATCATAACACCATGGCCACTATGTACAAGGAAATTCCAGATAAGGCCTTGGAGACGCAAAAGTTTGGGTCAGTCTACTACTTATTGTCAGGTTTGGCCACCATAAACGCCATCTTGAGGCACACTATGTTGCCCAAATCTAGAGATCACAGGATGATCAAAGGCCATTCCATCAACTTGCTGTAGTAATTTCATGTTGTGCCACACAAGTTCAAGGTCATGACCTTGATTATTGAGACAATCAATAGGACAACAGCTGATCAGAAGAGATCATGTGGGTATGCTCCACACATCCAAGAGCTAATCAATTCCAAGATGAAGCAAGGAGTCTATCTTTTGGACAAAGAACATCTTCCTTTGTTGCCTAATTTTGAGTACAACACAGTTGTCATGGATGCTGAAGATCCTACTTCAGTTGCAGCTCATGAGAAGAAGGACAAAGCCAGAGCAAAAAAAACCAGCAAAGATGCCAAGTGCAGCAGAAGCTTCAGAAGTCTTTTCTTAAGTCAAAGAAAGACCAGCTTGGATTTCTGATTCAAGCAACCTTGAGGATTGAGAAAGGACTAGCCACCCTGACTCGGAACTAGGAGATCTTGGAGACGATCATTGAGACAAAATTCTATGATCTGGACTTGAAAGTGACTGAGATACAAATAGCTGTTGAAGAACTCCAGGAAGAAGCACAGGAGAGGAAGGACAAAGCTACTACACAGGTGTTCCACAAAGTGCCTAGGGCACAGAGGTATGCAGCAGTGCCAGTGACAGACACTAGAGCTACAACTTCAGCACCTGCAGCCACAACTCCCACAGCTCCTGTTGCCCCTCCAGTGGCAACCCCTCTAGCTCCAACATCATCTACAGATGCATTCATCCTTGGAGTCATCTCAACACCTCCTTCTGAAGGTCAAGCCTAGAGAGTCTCATAGCACTATGCATTTTTGAGCTTTTTGGTAACTTGTTGCCAAAGGGGGAGAAAGTGTATAGATCATAGGCTTCGGAGAGAGAGAGACTTGTCTCTTTTTGCTACTTATTTGCTTTGTTTGCCTTGTTTGCTTGTGAGATACATTATGTCTGTGTGTGTGAGATACTTTGTATGATCATGTGCTTGATCATATCATACTTTATGCTTATGCTTGGAGATGACATTATCTATCTCTTGTATGATCATTCACTTTGCCTTGGTGACGAGTGCTTGTTCTTTTCTATTATCATTTTGACCGCTCCACCAAGATGTATGTGACATGGAAGAGTAACTCATGATCCTAACACATTGTGCATTTGCAGTTCAAAGCAAATTTTAGACAATGCACAAATTCAGGGGGAGCTCTTGCTTATCACATACCTCTCAAAGCGACAATGTACTTCATTCTTATTATTATTTGTCGAAGCTTTGATCTATATGTTGTCATCAATTACCAAAATGGGGGAGATTGAAAGTGCAACTATTCCCTGGGTGGTTTTGGTAATTCTTAACAACATATAGTTCATTAAACTAATGCTATTTCAAGACGATCATTTTAGAAAGTTCAATGATTGGCATGGCATGGACTAGAGATGTGGACACCTCGAAATGCAAAGGACATATAATGGCAACAAGCTCAAGACTCTACATTTTCATTTTAGTGATCCAAGATCACACTGAGTCCATAGGAAAGCCAATACTATTAAAAGCGGATGAGGTGTTGCTTAATGGATTACTTGCTCAAAATGCTTAGTGATATGCTCCGAACGCTTAACCACTTTCTCATTTCCACATATGTCCTAAACCTAAAGTCAATTTCGGCCCCACCAATTTGACCTATCCGGTGCCACCAAGTTTCATTTGACATAGCCATTGCCACAAACCGTAGTTACTTCGGTCTCACTGATAGGGATCTCGGTCTCATCGAGATGGGATTGCAAACTCTCTGTTTCCTTTTTGTAACATTTTGGTTTCACTGAAATGAGCAAATCGTCCCACCGAGTCTGCATTGCAAACTCCCTGTTTCCTTTTTGTAACACTTCGGTTCCATCGAAGTGAGCGAATCGGTCCCACCGAGTTTTCCTGACCAACCCTCTGTGTACCTATTGTTGAAATTGGTCCCACCGAATTTATGCGATCTGTCACACCGAGATTACGTTATGCCCTATGAGGGAGTCCTGGATTAGGGGGTATCCGGACAGCCGGACTATTGGACTATGAAGATACAAGATTGAAGACTTTGTCTCGTGTCCGGATGGGACTCTCCTTTGTGTGGAAGGCAAGCTTGGCGATTCGGATGTTAGATCTCCTTCTCTGTAACCGACTCTGTGTAACCCTAGCCTCCTCCGGTGTCTATATAAACCGGAGGGTTTAGTCTGTAGGACAAGAACAATCATAATCATAGGCTAGCTCCTAGGGTTTAGCCTCCATGATCTTGTGGTAGATCTACTCTTGTAATACTCATATCAAGATGATCAATCAAGCAGGAAGTAGGGTATTACCTACATCGAGAGGGCCCGAACCTGGGTAAAACATCGTGTCCCCTGCCTCCTATTATCATTAGTCTTAGACACACAGTTTGGGACCCCCTACCCGAGATCCGCCGGTTTTGACATCGACATTGGTGCTTTCATTGAGAGTTCCTCTGTGTCATCGCTGCAAGGCTCGATGGCTCCTTCAATCATCAACAACAACGCGGTCCAGGGTGAGACTTTTCTCCCCGAATAGATCTTCGTGTTCGGCGGCTTCGCCCTGCGGGCCAATTCGCTTGGCCATCTGGAGCAGATCGACAGCTACGCCCCTGGCCATCAGGTCAGGTTCGGAAACTTCAATTACACGGCCGACGTTCGCGGAGAGTTGATCTTCGACGGATTCGGGCCTACGTCAGGAGCGCCGAACGGTCACGACGAGCCCGACTTAGATTTGTTGTCGGACAATATTCGGGATATCGCACCCGCAACAACTCCGGACCTAAATCCGGAGCAGATCGCGTCATTCGAGGACGAGGGGATGGACCCCGCCACGGAGGCGCATACTCATTGGTGTTGGAGATGAACACAGACTCCACCTCTAAGGAAATCTGTGTCGCTGGACCCCCGGACTTGTTTCCGGCCGTGGGTCCCGGACCGTGTGCATCCGTGCCCATTGAAGCTGGATGGGCACCGATCATGGAGTTCACCGTCGTGGATATCTTTTAGCGCTCGCCCTTTGGTGACGTGCTAAACTCTTTAAGGTCTCTTTCTTTGTCAGAAGACTCTTGGCCGAACTATGTCCGGCTCGAGTGGGATACGGACGACGAAGAAAATCGTGGCCCACCCACCACCCACTTAATAGCCATTGTCGATGACCTAACAGACATGCTTGATTTCGACTCCGACGACATCGACGGTATGGACGTCGATGCAGGGGACGATCTGGAACCACTACCCACGGGGCACTGGACTGCCACCTCATCATATGACATTTACATGGTGGACACGCCTAAGGAGGACAACGACGACAAAAAGGACATAATGGAGGATAAACCCCCCGGACAAAAGCCTAAACGACGGCGCATGCGCCGCTCTAGGTCCAGTCATAGTAAAAATAACAATAACAGCGCAAGAAAAATTGACACCCCGGTCGACTCCAAAGGCAACAACGACCATATGGACCCAGCGATGGAGCAGGATGAGCCAGGTCACGCTGAACACAGCCCAGAGCACATGCCTGATCACAGCGATCCTGAGGGTCGAACACATCAACCTGCCTCCGGAGAGGAGGACAGTCCGGACGATGATGCATTCATCATCCCGGAAAAACGCCTGGAACAAGATAACCTCCGCAGAAGGCTCATGGCCACTGCGAGGAGCCTAAAGAAGCAGAAGCAAAGGCTTAAGGCCGCGCAGGATACGCTCAACTACAGATGGAGTAAAGTGCTAGACACCAAAGAAAAATATGGCGACGATCGCCACACAAAGAGCTACCCAAAGCGCAAGCTACTGCCCGAATTCGACGATGAGTCCATAGAGCCCATTCCGCCGAAGAACAATACGGCCAATCGGCCGGACCAACCACCTCATGGCCAAGATAGAGCAACTACTGACGCCGCACACAAGCCAGCACGTGATATACGTGAGCTCATGGACGAAAAGGCCAGCGCGACTAGGTCCATCTATGGATCTAGAGGACACGCTCCGGCGCGGGGTTATGGTCATCAAAATGATCACACTGATCGAATACCAGTTCGGAATCAACACCGGACACAACAGTCGACAACAAGCCACAACATGTCCGGATACAAAGGGGCTGCTGTCACACCCTGATTTTCATGCCACAACACTTAAGCTAATAAATCATGATAAAATGTGGTTTGACAAAAACTTTTGAGTGTTTTGGACCTTACCTTGATTGGGTTTTGTCTGTTGTTTGCAAGTGCTCTAAAAATCAAATAAATCCTCCAACTCCTATACTTCATCTCCTTGCTCCAAACTCTTGAACCAATGATCATGCCATGTGTATAGGACACCAAAATAATTTCTTACAAAAATAATTTGGCCAAATAGTATTTTGAAAAATTAGTTTTCCAAAAACCCCTGAATTGAGGTTTGCACTGCAGGTACTTAATTAAGGGCAGTAAAAATGTTTCTAAAAATATGTCTGACTCCTATTAGATATAGGATACCCAGAAACCACAAAAATATAATTTTAAAATTTATTTTCCTATTTTATTTTAAGGCTTTTTTCTTAAGGCCATAAATGGTATTTAATAGGTTAAAACTATTTTAAAGCTTTAAAAATATTTGAGAAACATTAGGGAGACTCAATGGACATATATGTTCCATATATATGAGTTTAAACATATGGTCATGATCAAAATATTGGAAAAACCCTCCAGAACCATTTCAGAGCATTTCAAATATTTGAAATATTTATATAAGAAATATGTTCAAATAAATCCAGGAAAATTATAACATGTCACATATGACATTTTTGATGATCTTGCCAAGTACCATGTCATGGAGAATAGCATAACCCCATGAAACCCTCTCAAAACCATTTCTGCCCTTTTTCAAGTTTGAACAACTTTGCATTAGCAAACTTGTCCAGATACTCTCAAGATTTGTACGCATGCTGCAATGGTCTAATAAATCATCTAGACCAAGTAGAACAAGTTGGGGAACAATTTAACTTGATCAAAGTGCCCCAAAACCCTTCCTATCCAGAAGCAAATTTGAACAACTCTACATTACCAACTTTCTCTCCTTGATTCCAACTTTTGTGAGCATGATCGCATGACCAAATGAGGCCACCACACCAAGTGGTGCCTCAAGGAGAAGTGATTTGATCAGCTATATCTACACAAGTTCATTTCTGCCAATTTCTAGGGTTTACAAAAGTTGCATTGGCAACTTTTCCCAAATGAACTCAATATTGGTGGAACCTCTTATTTTATCATACCATTTGACCCTGTCAAGCCTCATAACAAATGGAAATCATATTCTTCCCCAAACAAACATCAAACACCTTCTGGAAGAATCTTAAAATTCATGTTTTAACCCCTTCCACTAATCTCCATGAGCTGAACTTCTTCCCACAACCTCTCCTAGTACCCCTCTACCTCTGGTGTGCTTCCCTGCCCGAGATACAATGATGAAGGTGGGAAGGGATCCACTTTTCTTCTCTGGACAGCAACATTTTCACTCTCTCTCCACCCCTCCTCTCTTCTAGTGGCTCCCCAAGGCATCCAATGCCATTTCCACATTGTTTACTCCCCCCTGCAGCTGCCAGACACAAGTGGACGCGCTGGTGCGCACAAAAAGCCACGGGTGCCAGCCATTTGCATGCTCTAGAGCGCGCTACAGTGTGCTCCTGCACTGTAGCTGCGTCCTGCCCGAGGCTTCCGACCACCTCGAGCCTCCCCCTCGTGCCAGTCGAGGTCCTCGACGTCTGCAACACGACAGCCATGCAGGCCCCTCCTCTCTCTTCCTCCTGCTGCCTCCTCTCGCACGCGCACCAGCCGCCTGAGGACTCCAATGGGCAGCCACACACGCGCGATGCCTCTGACCCGTCCCCGCTCCTTCTCTCCTTTCCCCCGGCCATAGACCATCTCTACAAATGCCCCGGCCATGCACACACGAGCCCCCGCGACCCCTAGCAACGGCAACGGCCTCGCCGGCACACTCGTCCATGGTGCACCATCGCCCCGCCATAAAAGGCCACCCCGAGCCCCTCTCGACTCCTTTGGCTATCTCTCTCTCTCACGTACGCTCCCCGGGTCAACCCATTCCTCCCCTAGTGCCCCCATTCACCTCCATGGCCGAAAATCTTGCCACCGGCCACCGCTCAAGTTCGAGCTCTCTGGTGCTCCCCTCCCGCTCCTACCTGCACCAGAGCATCACCCACTTCCCCACGGCCCTCTCCCGGACTCCACTTCTTCTTCTCCGCGGCCGCAACACCGTGCCCCAACCTCCCCGTCAGCCTTGTCCGCCGCGGCCAGTGCCCTGCTCGACCCGGTGCCCCTGGGCGACCGTGCCACCCACGGTTGGACTCGGCCGGGTCCCCTGAGCACGCCAGTGGCCAGCTCACCGGAAATGGTGGCCTGTAGCGCCGGCAAGCCGCCATCGACACCGCCCCCCTGCCTCTGCTCTGTTCGAGCGGGAGGTTGGGGATGAACCCGACAGGCGGGCCCCGCTCATCAGTGGCCCAGCCTCCAGGCCACGCTGGCAAGTGGAGACGAGTCGGGAGAAATCCGCCTCTGACGTGGCCCTTGCGCGCGTGCAGCCGAGCCGCTGGGCCGGCCCAGTGCGCTGCCCCGCTATGTCTCGTCCAGTGCACGCTGTCGCCGCCCAGATCCAGCCCGTTTGGGTAAAGACCTTTTCCTTTTTCTTTTCTGAACAATTTGTAAAATCCATAAACAATCCAAATTAACTCCAAATTGGGTAGTTCAAATTTCTAGTAGTTTCTAAAATCATTCCCTACCACATGGTGCTATTGTCACATTTTAAAGAGGCATTTCCTTCACAAATATCTATCAAATCATATTTTTCCTATTTCTGTGATGAACTTTAGAAAATCACAGAGAGCTCAAAATTGATCCAAATGCCATGATTCAAATTCCTAGATGCTTCTAAGTTCAGAACTAGTTTATGAACATTTTTCTTAATACTTTCTGTACCCCACAAAATAATGAGCCATTTCTTCATGTTTGTCAACTTTGCAAATCCATAGAATATTCATTTGAACTCCAAATCCAGTGAAACCAACTCCTAGATGCTTCTAAAATCATGGTTTGCTAAATGGGTGTCTTTGCTCATTTTTCAAAAATATATTTCTGTACACTTCTTGTAAATCCATAAACCCCTTGATTCCATCATATTGAAATGTTCAGAGATGTCCATTGATCAAATCCTAATGAAACCATTTTGGTCATCCCTCATATGACCAGAGGTATCCTAGAAAAGTCCAACTCATATTTTTAGAGCACTTTTATTTCCTGCCTTGTTGTGTTGCTTATTATGGTTGCTGTCGACGATAGTTGACGAAGTAGACGAAATGCTCGGAGTTGGACCAGAGATATCTGAAGACCTCGAAGACTCTGTTGAAACAGGCAAGCAGCCCTTTGACCATGATGAACCTTTTTACATCATAATAACATTTTCGTTGCTTCACTGAGTGCTTGATATACTTTGAATGGCAACCTTGCTAGGCTTGCCTCCGTTGCATTCCCCGTTGATACTTGCATTGTTCATGACTCTACCCTTGTTTAGAGTTGTGTTGTTGGGTTGTAGAAATATGCTATAGTATATGGCTATGCAAAGTTGGTCAGGGTTATGCATGGAAAGAAACAAGTGTGGTTTTGACATACTTGCAAACAGCCCCAGTGGGTGCCACTGATGCCCCTGGGAGATGATGATGAGCTAGGTCACTACTTGGTGGAGAAGTAGTGTACCGGGGCTTGATAAAAGTGTTGTTTACAGAGACGGATTAGATTTAAGATTTGTTCACTGTCCCAACCTTACATGAGCAACCACTCTACCCTTATCTGGGAAAGGGCATTATTGATTACCTAGACCGATACTAGCTTGGAGCCCGCATTACTAGTGACGGGAGAGTTGTTGGTGCACTCTCTCGGGATGGGGTTGTGCCAGGTAGGGCGGCCATGACTGTTTTCACAGGGCAACGGATACACCATTGTGTCCCCTCTCGGATGTTACGATCTCGAGTGAGTCTCGTATGATGTACATCGTGAGGATACAGAGCAACGAGTGGACTCCATGTTAGTGTTGTCTAGGGGAAGGTAGTGATCGGGTGCTTACCTCGGGTACTTGAGGTATCACGGGTCGTGGACGACACGGAAGTTCCACGGATCTTGTGGGTAAAGTGTGCAACCTCTGCAGAGTGTAAAACTATTCGAATAGCCGTGTACACGGTCAAGGACAGTTGGGCGGTGCTGCTTAGACTATGTCCATATGTTTCTGAGAAACAACACGGTTTGGCAATATTGTTGAGATGATTCGTGAGGAAGTCACGATGAGCTGAGCATGAGTTGTTCATAACTCTTTTTCGATGTTGGTGTCTGTAACCTCCTGATACTTGTTGCAGGCGCATCCATGTCCTTGATAAATGTTGATCATACTTGCATGAGAAAAACTAGCTTTCCGCAAAAATGCCAAATTAGTAGTAGAGCCTTGCATAATTACTCTGTTATCACTCTTGGGTTGCTTGCGAGTACATTCAAAGTACTCATTGGCTTGCCACTGGTTATTTTATTGGCCAGGCATGAAAGAACGGGATATGATGAAGAATACTTCGGTGACGAACATGCGAGCTAGGATGCTTCCCAATCAGAATGCCTGTAGGGTTAAGGCAGATGGCATGGGTCCAAGTTATCGACGAAGATTTCCGCTGCGATATTATACTCAAGACTCGACCATAATGGTCCTACTTGTGTAATACGGTATGTATGGATCTGAGACTCTTGTTATTCAGCTTCTATGTGTTCAGTGAGCATTGATCTCTGGGATCACTGTACACGTGCATTCGGTGATCACGACTTATGAGTCGGGGTCCCCACAGCTATGCACCCCCTGTGCTTCACCGACGAGGTGCTGGATCACGAATCCCCACAGGGATTCAAACCCGTGAACATAGAGGCATACGACGGAATGACAGACCCTGGGGTCTGGATTGAGGATTTTATCCTTCATATCCACATGGCTCGTGGGGATGACCTCCACGCCATTAAATACCTTCCCCTCAAGTTGAAAGGGCCAGCTCGGCATTGGTTGAAAAGCCTCCTCGAAAATTCAATCGGAAGTTGGGAGGAATTTGAGGATGCTTTCAGGGTCAATTTCCAAGGAACCTATGTCCGACCTCCGGATGTAGACGATTTAAGTCACATAATACAACATCCCGGAGAGTCAGCCCGTAAGCTTTCGAACAGATTTCTCACTAAGAAGAATCCAATTGTTGATTGTCCGGATGCCGAAGCCCTAGCGGCCTTGAAGCACAGTATCCAGGACGAGTGGCTTGCCAGACACCTCGGCTAAGAAAAGACAAGGACAATGGCGGCCTTAACAAGCCTTATGACCCGCTTTCGTGTGGGTGAGGACATCTGGTTGGCTCGTAGAGGCACCAGTGACCCAGGCACATCCAAAATTAGGGATGGCAATGGGAAGCCACGGCGCAATAAAAAGAAGCTTCAAAACAAGGAAGAAAGTCCGGACAACACGGAGGTCAACACCGGATTCAGGGGCTCTCGACCCGGTCAAAGAAAGAAGCCATTTAAAGGCAGCAAAGAGGGACCGTCCGGCCTGAACAAAGTCCTGGACAGATTGTGCCAAATTCATGGCACCCCCTAAAAACCTGCGAATCACACTCACAGAGAATGCTGGGTCTTCAAGCAGGCTGGCAAGTTAAATGTCGAACACAAGGGAAGGGAAACACCAAGTGAAGACGAGGATGAGCCTCACCAGCCGAACACTGGGGGACAGAAAAAATTCCCACCAGAAGTCAAAATAGTAAACATGATCTACGCGACTCACATACCAAAGAGAAGGCGCAAACGCTCGCTCAGAGACGTATATGATGTAGAGCCCATCGCCCCCAAATTCAACCCCTGGTCGGCCTGCCTGATCACTTTTGAGCATAGGGACCACCCGACTAGTATCCGGCATGGAGGATCGGCTACCTTGGTGCTCGGCCCAATAATCGATGGATACCATCTCACTCATGTCCTCATGGACGGCGACAATAGTCTTAATCTGATATATCAGGACACTATCCGCAAGATGGGGATAGACCCATCTAGAATCAGCCAAAGCAACACCACCTTTAAAGGAGTGATACCAGGCATTGAGGCCCGTTGCAGGGGCTCCCTCATATTAGAGGTGACATTCGGTTCTCCCGACAACTTCAGAAACGAAGAATTACTCTTTGACATCGCTCCCTTCCGAAGCGGTTATCATGCATTACTCGGAAGAACGACCTTCGCTCGCTTCAACACAGTACCGCACTACGCCTACCTTAAACTCAAGACACCCGGTCCACATGGCATCATCACTGTTAGCGGAAACACAGAGCGTTCCTTACGTGTGGAAGAGTATGTGGCGGCTCTAGCAGCCGGACACTAAGAGGCCTCTCCTATCAGAATCCATGATCAGTCGTTAAGACCACAGACACGGTTAGATGAGTCCGGTGCACCACCATCGGTAATATCCCAGATAAACCTGAGCTGGGTGCTATACATATACCCCCATAGATGGTACCAGGGGCTCCAAACATGTAGTAAAGCCCACAATTCTGCTTGACCTTATTAACATGCCAATGTCTCTCATTTCTACTATCCATTGAGAATAACCAACTTTTCGCACGCTTACGCCATACTCTTTTACATGAGTTTTCCTTTTAGAGACACTATCCGTGCAACACCCTTCCAGGATACGGCACAATGGAGAAAAAGGCACAGGCGTGCAGGAGGGCCCCACTCAAAGGTTTCTCTTTAGATTAAGCCCCCGTGTAAACCTTCTTTACTATCTCTTGTTGCTTGACATCCCACTGGTATTCAATACACCCACAGGGGATACTGGCGTTATTGGCATTTCACCATGATAGATTAATGCACGTACGTGGAAATACAGGGTTCATAATCGAGGGCATTACTCAGCCCAGTATATGTTATAAAGTCCAAATACCTTTGGGAGTGTTCGGTGTCGCGAGTTTGGCCTTATATGCATCAACTCTGAATCATGTCTTTGGTCAAATGTTGGGTTTACCCGGCTCCTGGTTTTGTTGCCTTACGTTCCGTTCTACCGGCTAAGGCGGCCAAAGGAGAACTACTACGATTGTGCCCTAGTTATTCCGAATGAGCACCTCAGTAGAGAAAGCCGAAAACTGACTGTCATGATACAGCGAGAGACTGGTCAACCACTCGAGGACTCATCGGAATCTTCGGGATTACTCCGCATTAACGAAGGACCATTTCCTGGTCATGTACGTATGCGACCCTATCCGGATGCGCGCGGAGGTACTAGGGGCTACATCGTAGCCCCACCATCAAACTCCTATGGCTAAGTGAAAGTGTTAAAGCTATATAGTCCGGTTGCCTAGTTCGACGTGCGATCACCTCCTTAATGGACCAAGACGTTGGATCAAGTGTGATTACACACATTTTCGCAAACACCCCCGCATTATATGCGTGGGGGCTGAAGCCAACGATTGCTAACTTTCAGGTTATATACATACATGAACGGCCGCACATGAGGCACTATAACACTTTCGGGCGAAAGTATAAACAAAGCCTTTATAAATAAAATAGGATTATTTTTACAATTGAACGACTTGTCACTCGAACATGACACTCTTCGAGCACTGATCCTCTATTAAACGGGCACCTTCTATGACCTGCTCAAAATAGTGCTCGGTTGGGTCCTGGCTTCCTGCCGGACTCTGGGTTGCAATGCTGGTGGCCTCCATATCCGCGCAATATGTTTTAACATGGGAAAGAGCCATTCGCGCACCCTCTATGCACGCCGACCTCCTCATGGCAGCGATTCGCGATACGGCGCCAGGGAATTGTTGCACTAAACCAAAATAACTGCCCGGCCTTGGTCCCTTCGGCCATAGATGGTCAATTACATACCTCATTGCAAGACCAGACAACCTATGGAGCTCGGCCATAGCGGCCATCTTCTCACTCAACGGCAGCGGACGCGTTGGAGCACTGAATTTCGACCAGAACAACCTTTCTATTTCATTATTTTTTTGATCCTTGAAGAACTTGGTCGCATCAGCCGTACTTTTTGCCAGATCCGCATACACGTCTGCAACGCTCCAAGACTGATCCAGAGGAGCGTACTTTGGATCTCCGAACTTCATCCGCAACAAATAGGGGCTTCCAGCCGCGATGTCTCTGGCCTGTCGAAGCTTCTCCTGCACAGCTCTAATTTCAGAGCGCGTCTCCTTGGCCACATCCAGTGCCTTCTTCAGCTCAGCCGACTTCGCTTGACACTCCTTTTCAAGAAGCTCATACCGGTCGGCGGCATCCCTCAGCTCCACAACCATTTCGGCTATTTTATCTTCGCTTCGGTGATGAGCAGCCTGTTCGGCTCTCAAATCTTCGGCCGCCTTTAGGGTAGCCGCATTGCTTGCCTGGGCTTGTTCCTTGGCTAGGGCAAGTTCTGCCCTCAGGGCCTCCACGGCCGCAGCTCCGCCTGCAGCCAAAGCATATCATATTAACATTATGCTCCTCTTAATATTTCCTAAACGAATGAGGAAAAAAGAGCACATACTCTATGACTCGTCAAGCCGCTTGTTTACAAGCGTGATGTCAGCGTCCACCACATCAATATATCGCCTCAGTTCGGCGAATTCAGAGGTCCGGTCTACCGCCGGACCCTTAGCCACCTGCGCATGAATGTAGTGCGATCATTACTTGGGAGTGTGATCCTCCATTTGCCGCCTAGGGCTGGCAACCAGAATCTCAGGGGCTACTATCTATATGGAGCACACCTAGCGCGTGTGGTACAACCAAAAAGTTATGTGTTTCGTTGTGTAGCTGAAAGCCTTTGAGCAGGCTCGTAAAAGCTTCATTCAACCCGCTTGTGGCGAATGAAATCTTCTCAAACACCATACCCATTAACGTACGGTGATCCTCTGAGAGAGCAGCTTGCTCCAGAAGGCCCGTTAGTGTGTCCGGCCGGGCGCCGAACTGCCCCGGACCCTTCCTATTTCCCTCTGTGGGAGCCGAACACTCCGAGCTCGGGGCGGCCGAAGTGTTAGCTTCCGGCCTCGGCGGATCTGGACTCCTCCATTACGACACCTCAGGATTGCCCGCCCCATGGGGCGGAGAGGCATGCGGGGTTTCACTCTCCATCATCTCCGAAAGAAGATCCCCCGAAGATGAACTCTGTTGAGAAGAGCTACTAGCTGGACTGCAAAGGATAGATCCTGGTTATTGTTCTCGGAGGAGGAAGCAATATCTTTTTATTTACGATTAACTTATAGCTCGGTGGAGGGCTGGCTCGTTTGCGGGCATGGTGCGGTGAGGACGCCCTCCGGGGCAGGGCCCCCTGGTGAAGTTTTCTTCCCTTGTTTAGGCACCTCCGTTTCCAAGTCTTTGGAGGCGGCCCTCTTCTTCCCGCGGGGGGGAGGAAACCTTAGATTCACCTCCCCGATTATCCTCCTTCGTGGAGACAGTAATCCCCCCGGTTTGGATGTGCATTGTGTGAAGCTCGGCTTCTCTATTTTTTCCTTCATCTTTCCCCGAGGGCACTTGACTTAGCGCATGTCTAAGCATCCTGGCTATCACAGGACTAGGCGGGCCTTCGGGAAGTGGGGCCGGACACCTGATTCTCTCCGCCTTGATGAGCCAATCCAGGCCGCGGATAGTTTTTAGAATAATGTTGTGATAAATATAAATGAAGTGTTCGGTTACATGGTTAATTACTTGGGTATCTGGGCGGTTGCAGCTCAGGCCCGCATCCTCGATGGTATCCGGACACTTTACTCGTGGTCCGAAGAATAACCTATACATCCCTTCGAGCGTCGTGCCGAAGAAGTGCTGAATAGTTCGTGGACCTTCTGGGTCGACGTTTGCACGGCAGGGCCCGCCGAACTAGCATTACCTGAATTATTCTGACAAGACTAATATCCCTCTCAAGAAGCTCCCGAATGCGGCTTTGCAATGTCTGTACGTCATTAGCAGGCCCCCAGTCTAGTCCCACGTTGGCCCACGACGCCAGTTGAGGTGGAGGGCCCGAGAAGAAGGCGGGGGCAGCCGCCCACTTTGTGCCTCGAGGAGCTGTGACGTAGAACCACCTTCGTTGCCATAGATCGGACACCTCTGGGAAGGAACCCTCTGGCCATGGGGCATCAGTGTTTCTGCTTATTACAGCGCCTCCGTACTCCGGGTGTCGCCCCTCGATCGCCTTCGGCTTTACATTGAAGGTCTTGAGCCATAAGCCGAAGTGTGGGGTGATGTGGAGGAAGGCTTCGCACACGATGATAAACGATGAGATGTGAAGGATGGAGTCCGGAGCTAGATCGTGAAAATCTAGCCCATAATAGAACATGAGCCCTCTCATGAAGGGATCAAGACTAAAGCCTAAGCCTCGGAGGAAGTGAGAAACAAATACAATGCTCTCGTTGGGTTCGGGAGTGGGGATGACCTGCCCTGGAGCAGGAAGCCTGTGCTTAACATCGGAGGTCAGATATCTAGCCTCCCCAAGCTTCGAAATGTCCTCCTCTATGACAGAGGAGGCCATCCACCAGCCTTGAAGGTTGGATCCGGACATGATTGAAGATCCAAAGTGCCTAAACTTGAGCTTCGGGTGTTGGAACTCGAGATGCGGAAAGGCGCAAGCGTGGTAAGAAAGGGATAGGCCTGGACCCCTCTATAAAGGGGGTGAATATCAAGCGTCCTCACCGTAACCGTTTGGGACTTGCCTAAAAACACGGAGTCATGCCAACAGGCGTAGTTGGGTTACCCGCACCCGTATTGATGAGAATCCCGTGATAAGGGGGACACGATCTCTGCTTCGACAAGGCATGCCAATAAAACCTCCTTGCAGTGTGTGTCATGGCAGGCTGAGAAAAACAGTTCGTATTAAACCAGGCCGCGACATGAGGACACGTTGTGAAAAATTGTCAGCAGATTAGATTTGTAAAGTATTGTGCTCTCTACGGTGGTGTAGGGAAATTATTTTGCAGAGCCGGACCCACCTTGCAAGGCCGAAGACAATCTGCATGCCGGACTCATCATCATTGAAGCCTGGTTCAGGGGCTACTGAGGGAGTCCTGGATTAGGGGGTATCCAGACTATTGGACTATGAAGATACAAGATTGAAGACTTCGTCCCGTGTCCGGATGGGACTCTCCTTTACATGGAAGGCAAGCTTGGCGATTCAGATGTTAGATCTCCTTCTCTGTAACTGACTCTATGTAACCCTAGCCTCCTCCGGTGTCTATATAAATCGGAAGGTTTAGTCCGTAGGACAAGAACAATCATAATCATAGGCTAGCTCCTAGGGTTTAGCCTCTATGATCTCGTGGTAGATCAACTCTTGTAATACTCATATTATCAAGATCAATCAAGTAGGAAGTAGGGTATTACCTCCATCGAGAGGGCCTGAACCTGGGTAAAACATCGTGTCCCCTGCCTCCTATTACCATTAGCCTTAGACGCATAGTTCGGGACCCCCTGTCGTGGTTCTAAGTATGACAGTAGAATGGGGGTAGGTATGGAGAGGCAAGATCCTAGCTATGGAGCAGTTGTACACACAAGTGTTTTACGAGTTCAGGCCCTTCTCGGAGGAAGTAACAGCCCTACGTATCGGAGCCCGGAGGCGGTCGACTGCATTACGTGTGTGAAAGGTACAGGGGTGCGAACCCTTCTACCAGTGGAGGGGGTGGCTTATATAGAGGACGCCAGGACCCCAGCCAGCCCACGTAGCGGAGGATTAAAGTACATTAAGGCCAGACGTTACTGGTAACGCCTTACATAAAGTGTCATCATGGCCATAAAGACTACTTAATTACGGACCATTTGGATACAGAGTAGATCTTGAACTCCTGATGGTCGAGTGAGTCTTCATGGTCGAGTGTCTTCAGGTTCGTCGAGTGTCTTCTAGCCGGTCGAGTGGAATCCCTCTTGGTCGACTGGAAGATGACTTCTTCTAAGAGATGCCCTTGGGGAGGGTACCTTGGACAGGTCCGCAACCCTACCCTAGGTATATGAATTCATTAGTAGCCCCCGAATTGATCGAGGTTTAAGTGAGGGCGGAGTTGGCAATCTTTCTGACCTGCTTTCTGGTACTGTAAAGGTGTTTTTGCTCTGGATCAATGACTTTCAAGTGAGGGTGTTAACTTTCGATCAGTCGCCTTGATCCATTCTTTATATCTGTCGAGTGAACTTTATGAACTTGGAGATTTCCGAGCGACGGATCGTAGGAGATCTTCCGTCTGACAAGTTGCCATGTGGTTAGCGGATTTAGTGGGATCCGAATTTTGGGAAGCGCGCGAAGCGGAGAAGGCCGCGGTACTCGGATGGGATAAGGCAGGGACGCCTCGATTCCCGCGCCGCCTTTTTTGCCATGTATCACGTGCGCGACTGTTTCGGGATTTGACAGGATTGCCTGGGCCTACCCGTCAGCCACTTGGAAGTGACCCCATATAAGGAACCAGGCGGAGGTTTTCCGAACAGTGCCTCCTCATTTTCTCCTCCCTCGTCGCTAGATTCATCTGCTGCGCTCGCCAACAGCCCAGCGCCGCTGCTCCATTCCAGCTTCGTCGGCGACAATGGTGAAGGAGAAGACGGCGGCTTTGGAGCGGGCGAAGAAGGCGATGGCGCAAGCGAAGGGGAGAGCGCCCAGTCGGGGTGGATCCTCATCGCGGTCTTGCCTGCCGCAGGGTTGGATCCAAGGGGATTGGATCCGCTCGACCATCACCCAGAAGGACCTCGACGACCTAGCCAATGAGGGGCTGATCGAGCACGAAGCAGCGAGGCTTCCGGGGGCGGAGTGGCAACCGCAACCTCAGGAGGGTGAGTGCATCCTCTTGGCGACTCATGTAGATCGAGGGTTTTCTCTGCTGCTGCATCTTTTCTTCCGAGGATTTCTGAATTTCTTCGGAGCTTAGCTTCACCATTTTAACCCAAATTCCATCACCTATCTCTCCGCCTTTGTATCTTTGTGTGAGAATTTCTTGGGTTGTCGGCCGCATTGGGGCCTCTTCAAACATATATTCACTTGTCGTTCCCAGACGGTGAAAAAGGCCAGCCCCAATGACGAGAGAACCCACATGATCCAGATGTGTGGGGGTCTCGGGGTCCATATGAGGAGTAAGAGCGCTTTCCCTGCTATGACCCTTCCCGAGTCGGTTAGAGGGTGGCAGTCGACATGGTTCTACTGCCAAGACCGGCCGACGCCAGGGCAGTCGACCGGGCTCCCTCCCTTCTCTATGAGTCGAGTGAACAAGCCCTCCTCTCTGAAAGTAGATCCGGAGGAGAAGGCTCAGGTGAAAATGTTGATGGAGCGAGTAGTTCAGTTGATTCGTGATGGCGTGACCGGCATGGACCTTCTGGAGGTTTTCCTTCGGCGGCGCATCCAACCACTCCAGTACTGGGGCCACCCGATGTGGCCGTATTCTGGTACTGAAGACACCAGTCGGGTCCACCCAGAGAAGGTCGACGATGCTACATTGGAGAGGTGGATGACTGCCATCACGGGGAACAAGGACAACCCTCGTGGAGCTAGGGGGATCGTTCCACTCGACCAATCTTATGAGGTGGATAAGGTACGACTATTTTCCTCCGACTGCTCTGTCTATTCTGTTTCGTCGTAAATCAGTCGATTGACCTTTTTCTTGCTTGCTGTCTTTCAGGAAACCACTGAGTTGTACTCAATGCCCAACAGGGCGCAAGCACAGGCCGAAGAGGAGGAAGGAAGCGGAGGCGAAAGTCAAGAGGAGTGGGAGTCAGACGCCGATGAGGGTGAGGAAGACACAGGTTCTGACGAAGAGGAAGAGGAGGAGGAACAGGAGGAGGAAGTTGCGCCTCCTCATTCCGAAAGGAGGTCCAAGCTCGCCCACGACCCTGTGGCTGATCGTGGCAAGGGAGTCGCGTCTGCTGGGCAGTCGACTAAACATCCTCGGACAACTTCACCGGCACCGACTGAAAAGGGGTTGAAGCAACCCCGAGCGGCCCCGTCAAAACCGGCGAAAGCCCTACCGAAGATGAGGATGGAGATTCCGACTGTCTCTGGGTAACGGTCATAACTCATGTTTTCCATTCTTGGTCGATTCAATCGTTGACTGACTGATATTTGCAAATCGCAGTGCTGCTACTTCTGAGACTTCAGCCAGGCATGAGGATCAAGAAATGGAAGATGCTGTGACTTCTCAGCCTGGTATGATCTGCGCGGTTTTGCTTTCGGTCGATTGAATCTTTATTTTTGATTTTGAACTTCTTCTGCAGCTCCGCCTAACATTGTCATCAATCTTCCCGATGATGACGACGAAGCGCCGCTGAGGTAGAGGAGGAGTAGGAAGGCGAATATTGGCAAGGCTGCGCAGGTTACGTCAGCACCTGGACCACAGATTCCTGAGGGGAGCAATGTTGCTCGGGCTACCGTGTCCTTTGCGGAGCCGTTGACGGTTGCCCGCCCTTCGTCGTCGAGTGCTGACCCGCCTTCTCTCTTCTCCACCTACCACGTCCCGGAGGACCAAGCAAGCGCTGCTAAGGAAGCCATACGCCAGGCCGGGATTATGATGGAGAAGGTGAAGGCGATCCGAACCGCCAGCCAAGCAGCTTATGACGCGAGCTCAGCTCTCCAGAGCAATGTCCAGGTTAGTTGAACACCGACTGGAAATCTTGATATTTGTCATGCACCCACTGGGTGTGTCAATTCTAAAGTGGACTGCTCGCAGTCGACTATAGTGTTTGTGTCTTGAGATTTCTCACTTTACTTGTTTCACGCGACCATGGTCGAGTGGAACAATGAAACTGGTGGGGGCACGCTGAGTGCACCCACTAGGTGTAGTCCCCGAGACCGTGGTCGATTGCTGGCAGTCGGCTATGGTCTGAATTTTTTTTTGACAGCTAACTGCTTCCGGTCGACTGATCGACTCTGAGTCTAGCTGATAGAACTAGTGGGGGCACGCTGAGTGCACCCACTGGGTGTAGTCCCCGAGACTACAGTTGAATGTTTAGATTCATCTGTAGTCTTAGAAATAGTACGATTTTTCCTTTAGTCACTCGGAAGTGATCTGCCGTTGATGTTTGTCAACTGAACTTTTGCAGAAATCTTGTGACCTTGTTTCTCGTTATACCGAATTGGAGAAAAAGTATATCCAGCTTGAGCTTGACCAAAAGCTTGTCCAAGAGAACTTCACGAAGGCGAAGGAGGAGGCCAAAGGTATGTTTGGTGAGAATCTTGACGACTGTCCTCGCTTCTTGCCTGTCTCCGAATCTGATCTTATGGTGATTTTCGCAGAAAAACTGAGGGATGCTCTAAAGAAGAAGGACCTTGACCTTGCCGAGGCGCAGAAAACGGTTGCAGACAAGACTAGGCTTGCAGAAGAGAAGTTGGCTTCCGTCAACAAACTTGAAGAAGAAAACACTAATCTGAAAGCCGCTCTTGACGTGGCCAACCAAGAAGTCACTCAACTAAGGAATGCCAATATGTTCCTGGACGACAAAGCTAGTGAACTGGCAGGAAAGAAGAATGACTTGGAGCTTTATCTGGGAGGACTCACCAAAAAGCTATTCCTCATGCTCGAAGGTAACCTCTTATCTCCGATTGGTAATTACCGACTTGTTGTAGGGGCGTTAGATTATTCTTGAATCATGTCCACAGAATTCTGCCAAAACTTTGAAGAGGAGACTAGTCGAGTGGAGACTGGCTTGGATCCCATCAATTCTCCGGTGAAGGATGAAACTGCTATGAACGTGCTCCGCCTCGAGTCCCGCATTGCTGCAGTGGTCAATTACCTTGCAAGACTGAAGGCCGCTATATCGCGCATCGACACATCGCTCTGGCCAGAAGAAATGCTCCAGAACGACCTTGAGTCACTGATGACTCGACTGAACAAGATTCCGAGTCGAGTGCAAGAGTGGAAGAAGTCTTCTGCCCGGTGTGGTGCTAACGTCGCTCTATCCTTGGTCCGCGTCCACTGCAAAGAAGCGAGAGAGGACATGCTGGTGTTTCTCAAGGTGGCCAATACTAGGAAGCATCACTTCCATTCTTTCATGGAGACATTCATCGCGGCCGCCACTCGGATTGCAGATGGGATTGACCTGGACGAGTTCATTGCGCCTTCCAGCCCTCCGCAGGAGGGGTAAAAAACTGTTATACTTGATGATTTGAATTTGCCTCAGAATGCCGAGTGATTTTTGTAACCGCCAAACTTTAACAGGCTTGATGCCTGAGCACTCCTAGGTCCGTAAGATGTTATCCAAACTTGATTTGTCGTTTGAAATACGTTTGCTTCTTTTGGGCAACCATCTTCTTTGGGTTGGAGTATATACTAGCATCTGTCATGCTCTTTTGCAGGTAGGAGTGGAGCACAAATTGTCGTCGACCTGTGCTCGTCATGCTCGGGCAAGTGCTGAGTTGCAGCTAAGCCCCTGAGTGGGAGGTTTGCTCTCCACTCGGTAGATTTTTTAAAAACTTAGGCGAGCACTGGGCTGCAGCTAAGCCCCCGGGTGGGAGGTTTGCTCTCCACTCAGTAGGATTTTAGAAACTTAGGCGAGCGCTGGGCTGCAGCTAAGCCCCCGAGTGGGAGGTTTGCTCTCCACTCGGTAGGTTTTTTAGAAACTTAGGCGAGCGCTGGGCTGCAGCTAAGCCTCCGAGTGGGACGTTTTCTCTCCACTCGGTAGGATTTTAGAAACTTAGGCGAGCGCTGGGCTGCAGCTAAGCCCCCGAGTGGGAGGTTTGCTCTCCACTC